>NC_067491.1:53892233-53994733 GCF_947179515.1 Apodemus sylvaticus | reverse complement strand
TACATCTTACATGTAACATTGTTTTTACTGATTTTGAGAAGAAGCCTGGGATGGAGAGATGGCTCAGTGCTTAAGAGAATTTGAGTTTGCAGAGACCCCACATGTGAACATTAGGCATGTACATAGGGTGCACACATGCAGACTAAACACACATTCCATAAAATACAGAGATCTAAATTAAAATAAACTACAGCCCAGACCACCAGCATTTTCTTTGTTTCTTTGCTTCTTTGTTTGTTTCTTTCTTCTCTCTTTCTCTTTCTCTCTCTCTTATCTCTCTTTCTTCTTCTTTTCTTCCTTCCTTCTTCCTTCCTTCCTTCCTTCCCTTCCTTTTCTTTCTTTCTTTCTTTCTTTCTTTCTTTCTTTCTTTCTTTCTTTCTTTCTTTCTTTCTTTCTTTCTTTCTTTCTTCTTTCTTTCTTTCTTTCTCTTTCTTTCTTTCTTTCTTTCTTTCTTTCTTTCTTTCTTTCTTTCTTTCTTTCTTCCTGATTTATTTATATTGTTGTGTCCAGGCTGTAAAAATCTCAAAGAGACCTCCAGGAACTACAACTCTGATGTAGAGACCTCCAGGAACTACAACTCTGATGTAAGCACAATGAGGGTTTTTATTCAAGCCTCCAGCTTGGGTCACCAACCTTCTGGTGGAACAGGAAGGAGAAGTGACACCAGGTCTAGGGGGAAGGGGGGTTCATAAAAGGGAAAAACGCAGTGGAGGGTTTCCAAGCCTTGGCATTTCATGAGAGGAGGTGAAGGGATGCTGGTCCTTAGGCTAATTGGCTTTACAGCACCTGGTTTAAACCCAGAGGCGGAGCCTACATCAACAAAGGAGCACTGGACCTGGGGAATGACTTCTGTTTTCTTTCTTTTTTTTTTTCTTTTTTGGTTTTTTTTTGAGACAGTGTTTCTCTGTGATAGCCCTGGCCTGTCCTGGAACTCACTTTGTAGACCAGGCTGGCCTCGAACTCAGAAATCTGTCTGCCTCTGCCTCCCCAAACACTGGGATTACAGGCCATGCGCCACCGCTGCCGCGACTGACTTCTGTTTTCTTAGCCCAACTCTGTTGTTACCAGCCAGCTGCACCTGCTGTGTCTATTTTGCAAGCTAGGGGCAATTTATGATTTTTCTCAGACCTCAAGGGTGGGGACCATGCCTCTCTAAGGGCAAGTTAACTTAGAATGGAGTCTTAAGAACAAAATGGAGTTTATTCTGCTACTGCAGTCCCCTTCAATATATGTGAGTACACTGTCCCTGTCTTCAGACACATCAGAAAGAGGGCATTGGATCTCAATAACAGATGGTTGTAAGCCATCATGGGGTTGCTGGGATTTGAACTTAGAACCTCTGGAGAGCAGCCAGTGCTTTTAAGCACCAAGCCACCCTCTCCAGCCCCAGCATTCTTTCTTAATTTCTTGGTTCGATCTACAGTTCATTAAGGGTGCAGAGCAGGCACAGATTCTCAGGCCTGAATTCCAGCCAGCAGGCAGCAGAGGACTCTTTGTGAGTTTGAAGCCAGGGTGATTTATATGGCAAGTTCCAGACCAGCCGGAGTTATATAAAGAAACCTTGTCAAAAAAGAAAATATTAAAAAAGAAATTATTTAAGAGCTCAGATGACTTGGGGCTGGATGCTAGCTTAGCCTTGCAGGAGGGGTATCACATTAGACATGTTTTTCAAATTCTGAGCCTTAAGCTTTCTCATCAATAAAAAGGAAATAGGAATCTCTTTTCAGAAAAAAAGCCAGGAGCTGGCTGATTACCAGAACCCATTCTTTTCTTCCTTTAGCAATAGAATCCTGGACTAGAGTTCAGCTCTATGGTAGAACACTTGCAGAGTGGATGTTCAGATGCTAAAGGTGTCTCTGGGGGTAGTTTTTTTTTTTTTTTTTTTTTTTTACAGAGTTTCTCTGTATAGTCCTGGCTGTCCTGGAACTCACTCTGTAGACCAGGCTGGCCTCAAACTCAGAAATTCACCTGCCTCTGCCTCCCAAGTGCTGGGATTAAAGGCATGCACCACCACCGTCCGGCTTCTGGGGGTAGTGTTAAGTGCCTTTAGTCCCAGGGAGTCTGACACAAGACAGGATAATTCAGTTGGTCTCAACCTGTGGTTCAAATCCTGTTGGAGATCAGATTACCCTATCATAGGAATGACCTAAGACCATCAAAAAACAAGATATTATTACAATTTATAAAGTAGCAAAATTACAGTTATGATGTAGCCACAAGAATAATTTTATGGTTGGGGGTCACCGCAACATGAGGAACTGTATTAGAAGCTTTCAGCGTCAGGAGGGTTGAGAACCACTGGGATAATTGATACTTAGGAGTTACCCAGCCTGAGCAACATAGAGAGACTGCCAAAACCCAACAAGCTGGAAGGTGCTGTGGGGGTGTTAAAGTACTACCTTTACTCATGATGGGTAGAAAATAAATAAAGTCAGTTGTTCCCTTGCAGGCTTCGCAGCGCTGCTCACCTAGAGAAACCAGCGCAAAACTGTTTTGGGGGAAGTTTTATTTTGTCTTCTAGTATCTTCCTCTCTTTCTGTGTGGCCACCCCTTAGAGATGAGACTGTTACTTTGTAACCATGGCTGACAACATTGTATAAATCACTAAAACCCAAGCAATGTCTTTAAGTAGGTTAGGGAAACCATCAGAGGCCAGTAAGCCTCTGAGCTGTTTCAAAGGTGGAAATTCATGGCAACACAAAGATGCCCTCTTAGTTGTAAAGTGCTTTGTTAAATTCACTTTTACATTGCAACAAAGTTAACTCAACACCCTCCAACCAACCAATCATACAAGCCC
The DNA here is from genome assembly GCF_947179515.1 of Apodemus sylvaticus. Classification (NCBI taxonomy): domain Eukaryota; kingdom Metazoa; phylum Chordata; class Mammalia; order Rodentia; family Muridae; genus Apodemus; species Apodemus sylvaticus. The sequence continues at coordinate 53,991,936 of NC_067491.1, read as the reverse complement.
ACAGGCACCTCTTACCTCAGGGCCTGAGTCAGATCTGGGTACTGTTATTGCTGAACCAGTAATGAAACATGGGAGCTTCTTTCCTTTCTACCTGTTTCATTATTTGATTTCATCAGTCACTGTTGAGTCATCTCGCCTACCCCAAGGCTGTCTGTTTTGATTGATATATACAACCATTTTCAACTATGCATGACCCTTCCCATAATCCATTTTACTTTAACCACGTGCACAGGCACACGATGGTAAATGATGGATTCTCTTAAAAATTCACTTAAGGACACAATTGTGCCTTACTATGAATGCACCCCAAGCCAATTCAGACTGGGACCACCTACTGTCCAGGGTGATCAGGTGGCATTGGGAATGTATTTGAGTAGGAACTGTAAGTTTGATGGTTATTAAGGTAGGAGAGGGGCTGGAGAGGTGGCTCTGTAGTTAAGAGCTCTGTGGTTACCGGTTAAGCTCTGAGCTTAGGGGTTAAGAATGATTAAGAACGCCTCTTCCAGAGGACCAAAGTTCAATTTCTGGCACCCACAAGGTAGCTTAAAAAGTGTCTGTTACTTTAGTTTCAGGACATCTGACATTCTCTCCTGGCCTTCCAGGGTACCAGGCACACAGTGTGTGCTGCACAGACGTATATGCAGAGAAAACACCCATGCACATAAAATTAAAAACAAGAGGAGAAATGTGTTCTCTTGTTCAGGAAGGATGTGCATATCATTCAGTGCAACAGTGACTAAACACAGGGTTGTAAAAGTAGTAAGTGGGGGAAAACCCTTTGCAAAGCCTGAGGTAATGTGGGCAGAAACCACAAATGGATCACTGTTAGATTAGCGTGAGGCTCTGGAACTGTGGGAACAGTGGAAGACTGCTCATCTGCAGCTTCTGAGACCAAAACTGTGGAGGGTATTTCATTTGTGATTTATAGGCAGACAAAGATGAGACTTGAATTTGATCCCTGGAACTCACGAGGTAGAAGGAGAGAACCGACTCTCAAAGGTTGCTCTTTGACATCTACTTCTGTGTGTGTGAGGGGAGGGCCTTGTGGTAAGGCTTGGCTTGTGACCTTGCTCCAATGAGGCACAAATAGGTTCTGAAACGGAATGAATTTCAAGTTAAGTGTGAATTGAAGGCTTATGGCTAGAAGGGAAACTTTAACAGCCTTGTCTTGGATCAAAGAATTTTGCTGGAGAAACATCAGACATTTAAAATTCAGTGCTCTGGTTAACAGGCCACGCTTCTGTGCAGAGGGAGCGGGAAGGGTCAGGAGTTTCCATCCATGTCTTCTTTTGCCACATGCTGGCTGATCCTTGTTGCTGTTTGTGTGGGAGGGCGGTTACTCCATCTATTCATAGAACTCCATGAATGTGCCTTTGTACTGAGCTCTGCTTCTTAGATGGAGTCTCCCAGATGTTGACTGAGAGAGGAGCTTGTTTGAAGTTCTTGTCCCAAATTCTGGGGAGCCTTGCCTGGCATGCCACAGGTCACCAGAGAAATTTAGGTCTACACTTTGTGTTCTTGGTCTCATTAATAAAATAATTTAAGAGGGAAGCTCAGAGACAATGTATTAGAATTTAAAAGAAAAACAACAGGGCAGCCAAGCTGCCAGGAAGGACGGAGAAGAGGGAGACAGGCGGTGTGCCTTTTGAGCTAGTCTGGGATATTTGGAAATGGAGGTCAGCAACCAGACATAAGGCAGACAAGCAGCTATGTAGCACCAGATGAGGAACTTCAGAGAAAGAGCAGAGAAGCCCGCAGTGTGAGGAATGTATGTTCAAGGACTGGCCAGCATCTGAAAGAAAGGAAAAAGACATTTTTTTTTAAAAAGAGAAAAAGGAAAAACTATCATTTTTTGAGCAATTTGGGAAATCAGACATGGAAACTAAAACACCAAGATTAACATAAGAGGGCCCGTGAGGTGGCAGGCTCAGTGGTATCGTGCCTGCTGTCAAGCCCTGAAGAACTGAGTTTCATCCGCAGCGGGTCTTACATGCTGGCAAGTGAGAACCAAGTTGTCCTCTGATCTCCACATGTGTACCTTGCACGGAGTACAGTGTGATAAAAAAAATGAAAGACTTAACATGTCAAAGAGGTCAGTTTGTAGAGGAAAGATGGGCATGGTGGACTGCGTGTAATTCACCTCAGAGGCAGAGCTCACTGAGGAGACTGTCTGTATGAGCTCTGGGTTTGACTGAGAGAGCCCGACTCATTGAATAAAGAACAATGGAGGATGGTTCTAGACCTCAGTGGTGTACATCCCCCCTCCCCCCCTCCACACACATGGAAATGAAAAATGAAACAGACCGGAAGCCTTTACTTACCTGGGTTTTTAACAAACAGAACTTTCTTGAGCAGAGTCTATGAAACACAATCTGGAGAGGCAGGGTCTCCACAGGGCCGTGTTTCTCCAGCCAGACCCTTCGAGGGCTCCTTCCTCAGCTCTCTGTCCCACGTCCACCTTTGGGGGTGTTTTTCCTTTGTTAATAATCTGCCTCCGTTTCTATTTCTAGTCACAAGTCCCTGGTATAGTTATTTTGCCCCAGGACATACAAGCCTGGGATTACATGCTATCCGAGCTCAACGTCACGGCTCAGGGCTCCTAAGTGTGTTTTGCCCGACACACTGGGCTTCCTCACTGTTCTCTGACTTCCATCACTAACTTAGAAGACACAGACTCCTTCATCCTCTCTGCCAGGATTTTCAGCTTGCCTCTACTGTTTTTTTTTTTTTTTCTCTCTCTCAAACTCTTAATAAAAATGTTTTTGGGATTCTTTCTGAGTCCATTTTTAATTCATTTTATTAATGAGACTAAGGACCCCTAAGAGGATACTAAGTAACAAGTTGATCTGACAAACCTTAAATGAATCAAGAGGAGAAATGTGCCAGGAAAAGCTGTGTGCTGACACAGAGTAACTAGTTTGTTCTTTGTCTCTGTGTGTCTGTCTCTGTTTCTTGGTTTCTGGTCTCTCTCTCTCTCTCTCTCTCTCTCTCTCTCTCTCTCTCTGTGTGTGTGTGTGTGTGTGTGTGTGTGTGTTACTGGGTGGGGATAGAATCCAGGACCTTATAAGTAAGAAGTAAGTGCTTTGCCACTAACTACATCACCAGCCCAAATACTCTTTTTATTGGCCTCGGAGATGTAATTGAATCTAGAAACCCCTTTCAGGAAGTATGTGATTGATCCCACTAATAGGGCCGGGGAGGAGTGTCTTCCTGTACTGCTCCTAGAAAGAGAAAGGAATGAAGGGATAGAAGGGAGAAGGGCCACTTTAGAGACAGATGGGATAATCCAAGGCAACTCTTTTCTTAACTTTTGTTTATTCAGGTTGAAGCCCTGCCCCCCCCCCCTCTTACACCCTCACAAGTTCCTCCCCCCACTGCCGCTCCTTCTCCTTAGAGAAGTGGAAGCTCCCCTTGGGTACCAGCCCACCCTGGTACCCATTGTCATTGCAGGGCTAAGCATAGCCTCTCCCACTGAGTGCCAGCTAGGGAGAAGCTAGGGGAAGGGGAATCCAATGGCAGGCAAACAGGGTCAGGGACAGTTGTTCGGGGACCCACAAGAAGGCCAAGCTGCACATCTGCTACAAATGCATAGGCAGTCTAGGTGCAGCCCCTGCACTCTCCCAAAACAACTCCTATGGTGGCAGGAAGAGCCCGCTTTGTTTGATTCAAGAGGAAATTGGAGGCATGCTCACAGTCAGTAAGCATAAATAATTCACATGGTAATTTGGCTAGTTTAGTAGGATTTTTTTTTTTTTTTTTTTGGTGGGCAGGGAGGTAAATTGTACCCTTGGCTTTGCATTTGCTAAGCAAATGCTCTATTACAGAACTTAAACAGAGACCCGGGTTGCTGAAAAGGGATGGCTGAACGATTAGCTCTAAAACAGGGCATTTATACCATGGCTTGCAAAGGTCAGGGAACACCGAGGAAGCGGAAGTGGAAAGAATATAAGAGCCAAAAAGTAGTAGAAAGGCTGTGGAATGCTGTCTTGTAGACACGGCCGATGTAATCATGATTTCTGGTTGGTCTCTATACAGTCCTGCCTGTCCTGGAACTCACTATGCACAACAGACTGGTCTTGAACTCACAGAGATCCATCCGCCTGCCTCTGCCTTTGGAGTGGCAGGACGGGATTAAAAGCACAAACCATCACACTTGTTTACATTGTTAAATATCCATTGTTCAGTTTAGGCTCCAGCAAATAGCTCAAAACCCTTGTTTACACAGATGGTCCTTCCTGATTAAAAGCCAGTCAAAGAAAAAGACATGGATTGGAGAAAGGGATTTGTATGGAAGATCGAAGTAAAAGGTCCCCAGATGCCGGACATCAGGAAGATGGCTGAACCGGGCAGGCACCAGACCCTGGGATTTCTCTAAACGTCGTGCAAAGCTACACAGTGGTCCAGGAAGGGGAGGGCCTTGCATATGTTGAGGTCCGGAATAGCGCTGCTCTGGGAAGCTCGGGTGGGGGGTGTGTCACAGTCCACGCCCGTGGAACGTGCGGCGGGATGGTTCTCGCGTGTGTGGAAGGCGCGGTGCAGTGTTAGCCAATTAGAGGCGAGGGAGAGAAGCGACCAATGATAAACGACTAAACGACTCTTACGGGTAGCTTTTTTTCCAGCGAGACTCCGGTTGGGCGCACGCGCGTCACGCTGGACTACGGGGCGCTGCAGAGCCAAGTGGGCAAGAGGGGCTCCGCCGCGCACGATCGAGTCACGTGACCAAGGAGCGGCGGCGTTCCTCTGCAGTCAGGGACCTTTCCTATGGACAAAGGTCATAGGGCCTTGTTTGTGGGTGAGAGTGCAAGGGAGTTCTGTGTAGTGGAGTTGAAAGAGCATCTTATTGTGATGTGACCTCGGCCGGAGGCCAAAGGTCAAGAGTCGGGTGCCCTAGGCTGGGCGATCCGATGGGGGCGTGGCCTTACGACTCAGCGATGTAAGCGTGAGGCGGGCTCTCCGCGGAGGCCCGGTCTTGCGTTAAGGAGGGTGGGTTCCGCATGGGCTCTCCAACAGGTAAGTAGGGACTTCAACCTTATTTCAATGCTACCGCGATCGCCTTGACCTACTTTTAGATTGGAGATGGTGACGTCAGGGGGCGGACTTAGCCTCCCTGGGGCGTGGCTTTCAGGCCAGCCTAGATGCGTCTGTGGGCGTGGCCTGGCAGGTCGGGGGGTGTGGCCCAGGTCCGGTCGCCGGTCCTGCTTCCGGATTATATTATAGTGCTCAGATTCTGTCTCTGCGCTTTCTTACTTAGGTTCTGCCTCATGGAAACTTCTGCGGCCGCTGCATCTGCCGGGGGCTTCTTCCCCTCGTTCCTGCTCCTGGCGTTTGGGACGCTGGTGGCTGCCGTGCTGGGCGCCGCTCACAGACTGGGGCTCTTCTATCAGCTGATGCACAAGGTGCTTAGGGCAGAAGGAGGGCTAGGGGTAGGAGGGGACTAAAGGTGCTTTTTCAGGTCATCCACTGTGCAGGTGTGGAAAGCGAGTCCCGACTAGTCCAGAAGTGGCTGATTGGGAGATTCTTTTCAGAGCTCAGTTTCTTTGCCAAACTGTATATGGGCCTGGCTTTGTAACTAGTACGAGATAGTGGGAAATTGTCGTTGTCTAGACAGCACACACTCTCCGCCTACTTCCATACCCAGGGGGCTGGGTTATTTTAACAGCAGGAGTTTTAAACATAGTGAGATTGGCGGGCTGAAGGTAGGCAGGGGAAGGAATGGGCTCTGATAGTAAGCTCTTCCGGGGAACTTTCTTAGCATATCTTGTACCATCTTCACTGAAGTAGGTGCTATAATTTCTGTCCTTGTGCCCACAAGAAGTAAATGATCCACAGAGAAGTTTAGTATTTGCTCTAGATGACAGGTTTGGGAAAAGGCTGACCCCCAAAAGTCATACTCTAAATCATTTGTTCCATTCTGAGAACAGTTCCATTCTTGCCCTTACCCGATCCCTTCTCTTCTAGTCAGGAACAGCGTCGCTGACCTTGAGGGATCGTGAACCTACCTACTGAGGCTTGGATGCACAGGGTGGCCTGTGCCAGGAGTCACTTCCGTGCTAGGCATATGGCTGCTGGCAGGATGTCAGCTGGACTTGTGCCTCACCAGCAGAGGGAGAGGGAGGCAGTAGGCTGGATGGAATTAGCACTCCGGGTGCCAGGCCCTGCAGGGGTACTAGGAAGCAGGCTCAGGTCTAAGCCAGGGGCTTTCTACCTCTCGCCAGGCTCTCCTGGACTCTAGGTTTCACATCCACCTCCTTTCTTCCCGATTGGCCCAGAATGTCTGGAGCACCGAGTGTAATCTCCAGAGCCACTTAAGAACATAGGCTCTACCTCAGTTTGCTGCTTGGTAGGCTGGGAAAAGATGGTCACAGGTTCGAGCCCTGCCCAAGCTACACCAGAAGTTTGAAGCCATCGTGAGAAGCCTAGTGAGACCTTGTCTCAAAATAAAAGCCAAAGGAAAGCTGATGATATAGCTCAGTGGTAGACTGCTCGCCTAACACAGTCTGCGCCGAGCAATCCCCAGCACAGCTTCAAAAAGAACATGGCTCCTGTTGGACTCTTGTCACTTGGGCAAGTCTTAGTGTAGGACAAAGAGAAGAATGAGATTTGCTAAGTCAGTGTACCCGTCTCTGAACTGGGCTTAAAGTGGTATGTCTCTAACCAACATCTAAGTTCCTCTGTCCTCTGACCTCCCTCCCTGATCTTGTCCCTCCTCCTGGGCTGACCTCTGACTGTCTTCTTCCTCATCTCCATGTGGCCCAGGTGGACAAGAAAAGCATCCGGCATGGTGGAGAGAGTGTGGCAGCTGTGCTCAGAGCCCACGGTGTACGCTTTGTCTTCACATTGGTTGGTGGGCACATCTCACCGCTGCTGGTGGCCTGCGAGAAGCTGGGCATCCGAGTGGTAGACACGCGGCACGAGGTCACTGCCGTCTTTGCTGCTGATGCTGTGGCCCGCCTGACTGGTAAGGGCCAGGGGCTAGCAGGACAGTGACACGGGCCCTGTGGATGAGAGGCAGGGGCTTTGGGGATAGGACAGTGGTTGGGAGGATGGCATGGTTGTCACCAGTTCTGTCTTCCAGGGACAGTGGGTGTGGCAGCAGTGACAGCTGGCCCTGGCCTCACCAACACCGTGACTGCGGTGAAGAATGCACAAGTGGCACAGTCCCCAGTCCTGCTTTTGGGTGGAGCTGCCAGCACCTTGCTGCAGGTGCCTAGTCCTTCAGGGTGGCCGGGATCCCCAAGAAGGCTCCTCAAGCTTATCTGATAACTGTCCCATGCCTTCTCTGTCAGAAACGGGGAGCACTTCAGGCCATTGATCAGATGTCTCTGTTCAGGCCACTCTGCAAGTTTTGTGCTTCTGTCCGAAGGGTACGGGACATCGTGCCTACCCTGAGGACTGCAATAGCGGCTGCCCAGTCAGGCACCCCAGGTAGGTGGAGGAGGGGCTGGGGCTTGGGGGCTGCAGCAGAAGGGGTCGTAGGCTGCATCTCCCTCTCCCTGCAGGTCCCGTGTTTGTGGAGCTGCCTCTTGATGTGTTGTATCCTTACTTCATGGTTGAGAAGGAGATGATACCAGCCAAGCTGCCCAAGGGCCTCATGGGCCGAGTGGTCGTCTGGTGAGTATTGCTATCCCTACCTCAGCCCTCTTCCGTCTTTTGCCTCTTTTGTGGTCTTCTCCCTAAATGCACCCCTCCTTCTTTGACGAGTTCATCGAACACACATGGACTTGAAGAAACCAGCTCTAGGCAAAGCATTTCTCATAAAGGTAATTCATGTGCAAAGGTCCTGAGGCAGGAGGGAACGTGGCAGGTCTGGCAAAGCAAGGCCTGGCCCTTGTGATTAGAAAGAGGAGATTTTCCCGTCCTCCTTTTCCTTCTTCTCTTCCTCCATCTCTGCCACCTGGTTATCTCTAGCTTCTCCTTTTGTTTTTTCTTGCCCCTCCCTTCTCAGCTATTTCGTGGGCCAGATGTATGTGCTAGATAGCAGAATAGGCATGGGGTGACTTCAGTGGACAAGATATTCAGGTTCTTATGCACTGGTGTGCAAGAACTGTTTTGTGTGTCAGATCAAGCAAAATGATTTTGTTTTGCGGACTTGCCCCAAAAAAAATTCTGGCTCAGAATTCTGTGTAGCTCAAGCTGTTCTAGAACTTGAAAATTCGCTTCTTTCAGCCTCTCAAATGTTGGGATCATAGATGGGTGCCCCAGGTCTGTCTGCAGTCTCGCTCTTCAGGCTCCATGACCTCCTGGTCCTTCTGTCAGTCTCCCCATGTTCTCTCTCCCAGTGTCACTTGGAAGGCTGGCTTTCCCCGCCTCCCCTTTATATATTTTTAACTTGATTGGTTTTATGAGAGAGGAGTTAGCTTTGTATCCATGCTGGCTCACTATTAGCGTGAGTCCCCTTGCCTTAGTATCTCCGGTGCTGCATTGTCTCTCCTTTTTAAAGCACGTCCCCATGGCTTCCTTTACTCTTGGCCTCCTGTTAACTCCCTGTAGCGTTGACTCTAACAGACAAAGCAGGCTTTGGCTCTGAGCTCTGACTGCTTCCGGTGTCTGTCTTTAGCAAGAATGAGTGTTCCTTGAGGGCAAGGCCTGGGCAGGATTTCTTTTTGTGTCACAGAGCCTTAGAAACTCAAGGCCCGGGGCCTCGTGAGTAGGGAGACAGGAGGCACTGCAAGAACTGAATGGGTAACCTTAATAACTCCCACAGACAGCATTTTGCAAAGTGTTTCCTTCCTGCCCTTGCAATGGTGCTGGAGATGGAACCTGACACTGCCTATACTCTAGGCCAGGGCTTTGCTGCTGAGCCACACTCCCAGACCGCAATGTGCCTTATATCCTGAGAGGGCAGATATGGGAACTTCCCCATTTTACAGAGTTGGAAGCTCAGGATGGTGAAGGGCCTGGCCCCAAGTCACACAGCTGGGGTGCTGTAGGGCCAGGGTCACTCACAGCCCTAGGTTCTGTGCTGGCATTCCCTGCTTGCTTTGTGTTTCTGGGAACTGTGTCAAATTCGGGTAGCTACCTGAAGGGCTGGAACTGGAGACTTGGTCATTTAGTGTCCCTGGATCGTGGTTTGTCCTCCCTGATTCCTTTCCTGACCTGTTGCTTTTCTTGGCCTCCAGAGTCCTGCACCAACCTTGGTGACTGGTTCCTCCCTGTTCTCACAGGTACTTACAGAACTGCCTGGCCAACCTCTTTGTTGGGGCTTGGGAGCCTCGTCCGGAGGGACCTCTGCCCTTGGATATCCCCCAGGCATCTCCTCAGCAGGTGAATTAACTCTCTTTCCTGACCCGTGACTCCCTCTTAGCAAGGTGTTGCAGATCTCTTTGGGCCAACACTGAGGCCGCTTTCTTGTGGGCTGGTGGCGACCCCAAGATGATCCTTAAAAATTTTAAAACCATGTGTGTGTGTGTGTGTGTGTGTGTTGTATGTGTACCACTGCTTGCATGTGGAGGTCAGAGTGCAACTTTGTGGGTTGGTTCTCTCTTTCTGCTTGTACATGGGTTCTGGGGATTCACCTCAGGCATCATGTGCTATTTCCCGCCACCTGTCGTGCCAGCCTGCGGGATGGCTCTTTGGTCTCTGCCTGTCACTCCAGGTCCAACGCTGTGTGGAGATCCTGAGCCGGGCCAAGAGGCCGCTGCTGGTTCTGGGGAGCCAGGCCCTGCTGCCCCCGACCCCGGCCAGCAAGCTTAGGTGAGGAGCGCTCCCCCTCGGTCTTAAAATCATGCCCTTGGTCCCTGGTGTGTCAGTGGCCTTGGCCATACTGACATCTGTTCCACCTGGACCCCTTCTCTGCCAGGACTGCTGTGGAGACCCTGGGTGTGCCCTGTTTCCTTGGGGGGATGTCTCGGGGGCTGCTGGGCCGCAACCACCCTCTCCACATCCGGCAGAACCGCAGCGCTGCCCTGAAGAAAGCAGATGTCGTTGTCCTGGCAGGTGGGCCCAGTCTCCTCCTCTTCTTCCCTCCATCGGGCCCTGACACGGCCCATCCTCATCTGTAGCACTCCCCCTTCAGGATCACTCACACGTCATCCTCTGCGTCCACCCCTTTCCTTCTAAAGGGCATCGAACAAACCTGAATACTGCAAGGCAGCAAACTCAGCCCAGACTGCAGCTTTGTGCTGTGACCTGGCTTCCCCGAGAGGACGTGTATCCTGGGGACACTTGCTGTGTCTTATATACCTTTTTACACAACGCATTTTCCATTCGCTCTGCACAGCTACGTACTGATGACGACAGAATGCATTCTGGAGATGTGTCACTAGCTGATTTTCCTGTGTGGAGTTTGAGTGTGCATACACAAGCCAGTGGGTGGCTGGGACACTGCCAGGCCCGTTCACAAAACACAATCGTGTGTGTGTGTGTGTGTGTGTGTGTGAACGGTTACTGACTGAAATGTTGGTAGGCTATAGAGCACTAGAATGGTACCCCACATTCAGTGGTTGTGGCAAGTTCATGCCTTACCAATAAGTAGGTTAGGTAACAGTGCTCTATTTGTCTGGGCTCATATGTGAGCCAGGGTTGGTGGGAGGTGTGGGGTGTCTGTCTCGGTGGCTAATTATGTCTTGGGTTGGGTAAACTGAGTCTCCACCTATGCTCCTCTGCTACCCCTCAAGGTCCATGTGTCCCCTGTCCCCCAGTGCCACTCTGGGAGGCAGACCAGCCTGGTTGGGTAACATGCTTACTGTTTTTATTTTCTTCTTTGTGGTTTTGAGGCTAGAGCCTAGAATCCACGGTCTTACACATGATAATCAAACATCATGTGCTACTGAGCTGCGAACACCCCAATCTTCATGGACTCCCGAGTCCTTGGCTCAGTGTGGCAGCATACCATGGCTTTTGCCATGTTTGATCAGGGCCATTCAAGAGTGGCCTGTCCAGAATCAAGAGCTGTGAAATCATGCTGGCTCCTAAGATGACTTAGTGGGTGAAAGGGCTTCTTCCAGATCTGATGACCTGAATTTGATCCTTGGTACTCACATAGTGGGAGGAGGAGATTGCAAGTTGTCTTCTGTCCTAGTGCATGACCCCCACCCCACCCCCACCCCCACTAAATATAAACAGCTATAAAGTCCCTGCAAGTGGCACAGACGCAGGGACAGTACAGGATGGGGACCATCGTACATTCAGTGTGCCACAGTGAATTGGACTGGAGGGAGTGTTCATTGCCACCCTACTGTCACATCAGGTGCTGTGTGTGACTTCCGCCTGTCATATGGTCGCGTCTTTAACCGGGAGAGCAGCATCATCATTGTCAACCGGAACCGGGACGACATGTTGCTTAACTCAGACGTCTTCTGGAAGCCTCAGGAGGCCGTGCAGGGTGAGCAGACCCCAGGGGACCCACTGTGTGTGTGTGTGTGTGTGTGTGTGTGTGTGGTCTTCATCCTGCCTCTGCTGCAGCTAGCTCGAATTTAACGTCGGGTCTGGACCACTTGGGCAACCTGAGACACATTTGCCTGCAGACCCATGGGTGGTTCTGAAGGAGCAGAGGGGGGTTTGGGTTTTGAGGTGACAACTCCTGAGTGCTGTCTGTTGCTTTCAGCTGGACCATGGTCTTTGAGCCTCTCTGTTATTCTTACCCTCCTAATTTTTGCCCCCTTTCCATGTCGTATTCTGGATACTGTTCTAAGGACCTGGACCCTCTTGTAGCGTAGACAGCAAGGTCCTTTTGATTTAGCTGGAGAACTGGTACCACCTTGTGTGTTTGCGAAGGCCATTCCTAGAAGCTGGTAGGCAGCAGGCTGAGGCAGGGAGGAGCTGTTAGAAGGAGCTGGGCAGTCTGGGGAGGCGGCTGCTTGCTTGTGACTCCAGCTGCTTGGTGGGAGGGAGGTGGGGGAACAGAGGCAGTATGATTATCTTTTTGAGGTGTGTTGGTATAACTTAACTTAGTAGGACCTATCTCAAAATAAAATAGAAAGAGCTTGAGTGTCCCACATGGCAGTATATCCTTGGGTTTTGTTTGTTTTGAAGCAGGGTCTCATTATGTACCTGGCTGCCTTAGAACTCACTATGTAGACCAGCTTGGCCTTGAACTCACGTGGATCTGCCTCCCAAGTGTAGAGATCAAACGATTGTGCCATCACACCCAGTGATGATGGTGCACATTTATAATCCCAAGATCAAAGCAGGAGGAACACTGAGAATTTGAGCTAAACCTTGGCCAAAAAATATTGAGTTTAAGGTTAGCCTAGACTACAGTGTGATATCCAACCCCCCCCCCCCAAAAAAATCCCCAAGGGTGAGGGTAGGGGTTTATTATGTGTGGTGGCACAGGCCTTTTTAGTCCTAGCACAGGCAGGGAGATTTCTGAGTTCAGGGCCAACTTGTTATACATAGAGAGTTCCAGGCCAGCCAGCCAGCACTGCATAGTAAGATCCTGTCTCAAAAACAAAACAAAACAAAACAAAAAACAAAGCAACCCAAAATAAACAAGGAAATAAAAAACATAACTGAAATGGGCCCAACAAGATGCTAAGAAGTAAAGGCACTCACTTGCCAACCTGATGACCGGAAATTGAGCCCTAGAAGAAAGACCCCCCCTGCCCCTAGCGTTGCTCTTCCCATCCCTACACACACACAGAAAGTCAGTACATGAAATACAGGACTGGGTGCTGGAGTGTTTACCTGGGATGCTCCAGACCCCGGGTTTGGTCCCTAGCACTGCAAATTTAGCAGATGAGGGAGGGGGCAGAATAGAAACTATATGACCTGGCATGGGGACAGACTGGGTGACCTGGCATGGGGACAGACTGGGTGAGAGACATCTCTGAATGCATGTTGAGAAAGAAAGCTGCCAGCCACTCAGTGCTTGCTGTGAGTTCCCACGTGCTTGGGCTTGAACGACTGCCTAGCTGGGTGACATATTTTGGAGGCGGGCAGAATTGATGAGACTTGGTATCACTGAGGCGTGAGGAGCAGCGGGATAAGGAGACCAGCCTGGGTTTGCAAACTCCCTACGCCTCGTTTCCCAGGCCTTGCCTTTCAGCCTGCCAGGGTTCTCAGAGACTCTGAGGGTTTCACCTGCTTTGTCCTAAGAACGCTTCTGGTCCAGTTCCTTGCCTTCCTTTCAGATGTGGCTGTTGGCTTCGTCTTATATCTGGGGCTCTGGTGTGGGAAGGGTGAGGCTGCGGGGTGGGGGGGAGAGGGAGAAGCCGCCACCCCGAGGCTGGCTGGTCCCACAGCTCTGCTTTCTTCCGTTCCTAGGAGATGTGGGTTCCTTCATGATAAAACTGGCGGAAGGCCTCCAGGGCCAGGTGTGGTCCTCAGACTGGACGGAGGAGCTCCGGAAAGCTGACCAGCAGAAGGAGCAGACCTATCGGTCAGTCTGGGCTGGATGGACACGGCAGGAGTGAGGAGGGGAGGGCAGCCAGCCCTGCTGACTTCCAATGTCCGATTGCAGGGATAAGGCTTTAATGCCCGTGTCTCAGCACCTGAACCCAATACGGGTGTTACAGCAGGTGGAGGGAATTCTGCCTGACAATGCCCTTCTCGTGGTCGACGGTGGGGATTTCGTAGCCACTGCTGCCTACTTAGTACAGCCCAGAGGGCCCCTGCGCTGGCTCGATCCTGGTAAGGAAAGGCCCACACCATGGGCGGTGTGCACTCCCTGGGCGGTGTGCACACCCTGGGCGGTGTGCTCTCCCTGCACCCTTCACAGCCATTTGGTCTTTATCTTTCTAGGGGCCTTTGGGACTCTGGGAGTTGGCGCAGGCTTTGCACTTGGGGCCAAGCTGTGTCAGCCGGAGGCTGAGGTGAGGCATTGGATGTGGGAGACTAGCCGCTTTCTGGGCTGCGAATCACCCTAACTGCCCTGGGTCGTGTCCCCCCCTCCCTCCGCTCCTCCCAGGTTTGGTGCCTGTTTGGGGATGGAGCCTTTGGCTACAGCCTCATTGAGTTCGACACGTTCGTCAGACATAAGGTGACTGGGCTACCCTGAGGAAAGCTATGCCCAGGGTTCCGGGATATGTCATTGAGGGTTGGTGGGTGTGTGGGTGGGGCCTCGGGGGTTTTCCTCAGTGAGTCATAGGCTCTGTCTTGTTGCTGGTCAGACTTTTGAACTGAAGGCTGCCTCCTGGCCTCTTTTTTTCCCCTTTCCTACAGGTACCAGTGATAGCCTTGGTAGGGAACGATGCGGGTTGGACCCAGATTTCTCGGGAGCAGGTGCCCAGGTTGGGCAGTGATGTGGCCTGTAGCCTGGCTTACACAGGTGAGGGGTCATGGTGGTTTGGGCCCAGCTGGGCTTCCGTACCCTCCTGGGTAGACCCTTCGCTATTGCCTGACATGTTTTCTTTCAGATTATCACAAGGCCGCCATGGGCCTGGGGGCCCGGGGGCTGATGCTCTCCCGGGACAATGAGGATCAAGTGGTCAAGGTCCTTCGTGAGGGCCAGCAGCTGTGCCAGGAGGGCCACGCCGTCGTGGTCAACATCCTGATTGGAAGGACAGATTTCAGAGATGGCTCCATTTCCGTATAGGGACTGATTATTCAGGGTTAGTGCACTTGCCTCTACCTGGACTTTGCCTAGCCTGCCTGGAGTCTGCATCCTTGCCTGCTCTGAGCTTGTATCAAGGTCTAACCCTGAGTGGGGAGTGGGGGTACCACGGCTCAAGGAGGCACCTTGGCAGCGCTGGGTAGCTCTTTCCCCAGGCCCAGCTGTACCCTTGTCTCTCTCATAAAATTAATAAATCTCTTGGCTATATGAGCCCAAGGACTCAGTCACAGAACCCGTGTATACTGGTTTATTTATTGTCCACAGAGATGGAAGTGGTGGAAAGAAGTGGGAGACAGGAAGGGGCCCCAACTCTCTCATCACTGAGAGATTTTGGGGTGCCAGGGAATGGAAAGTCCTATCCCACTCTATGGTCCCTGAAAGAGCTCCACATGCCCACTCCACACAGGCCAGTGCACACGAGTCCTCACACACAGACACACGCATGCATGGAGGCAATAAATATTTTCCGTACCAAAGATTCCCCCAGCCTGATACCTCAGGTGGGGGGGGGGGGTCCCTCCAAAAGGGGAGGAGTTAAGTGCTCAGTTTTTCAAGGGCAGGAAAGGGATGCTGGGGAAAGGAAAGGTCAGACTCTGTCTCCATTCGCTGGTTGGCAATTCATCTTGGAGTTTTTGCTAGAGGAGAGGGTTGGGGGAAATCGGCTGTTTTTCTATAAGCTCCAGGCTGCCCCTTCACGGGTGGAGGCCAAGTCTGGTGCTGTTCCCCTTAAGCAGAACCCCATGATGGTCCTTAGATACATCAAGGGAGAAAGAGCCAGAGTGTAGTGCTCAATGCTAATACTGGTTTGGTTGGCAGCAGCAAGAAGTTGACTAGGTGTGTCTTCACACCCCAGGGCAATGCTCACAGTAATTGTGTTCCCCCGCAGAGGGGAGGCGAGAGGCCAGCCTAGCAAGCAAAACTGTCTCAGGCAGCAAGCCAGTGCTCGGGAGAGGGGCCATGGCACCAGGGCTTAAAATGCCAAGAGCCTGGTTTTTGCAGCTAGGGCCCAAACACTGGCACTAGGAATTGGGAATGATTTTTAGCATGGAAGGCTGGTCCCTTGGCAACTCCCTAGCAACCAGGCGTTCAGTCCGAGCAACTCTGGTGAGGTCTTTTTAGGTCGTCAGGGCCTTGGGAACTTGGAACCCAGGCACCAGTAATCAGAACCCTGGTCCTTAGCAACCAGGAAGCAATTCCTTAGTAACCAGAGTCCACCCGCTGCTTTGAGGGCTCAGAGGCACACGTTGATCTGCTTGGAGAGTTCTCTCTCCAGATCCAGGATGAGGGCGTCAAAGTCTTTGAGATTCAGGTGTGGGTTGAAGGGTGCATCAAACTCATCTTCGAAGTCAGCAGTGCCCCTCGGCTCTCCAGTCTCATCATCTTCCTCACTGTCGCTGCCTGTCACGTGGTCATAGTCAGGCCCGGACAGGAAGTCCCGCCCACGCGGCAGTAAATCGCCTCCGCACACGCTCCAGTCGCCTGCATAGCGGTTGCTTGGGGGACTTTCGGGGCCTCCGCGGCCCCGAGGCCGAGTCACCACTTCCGGGCCCGCCAGCGGCAAGTGCAGAGGTGGCTGTCTTTTGGGCCGCAAATACGGTGCGACGTCTGGGGTCTCTGAGGGCCGTCGCGTATCTGCGGGGTCCACAAGGAGGACTATAAGTTGTGATGCAAGGGAGTGGCATTCTAGGTCCCTGATTGGTCTTTCGAGAGGCAAGCTTACAAATTTAACCCACCCAAGAGGCGTGGCCCTCTTTGGATTCCAGCCCATGATTGGCCAGTAGGGAAGCATAAATACGTAAGGGAGGCTGCCTGCGGTGTATTCACCTGGCCAAGACTGTAACAGGTAATGCAGGACTTCAATGTGGCGCTTGAAGTCCACAGCGCTGGTGACTCCTGGGCCGGAGCTACGGAGCCGGGGACGAGAGGGTGTCTGTCTCGCTGGCAGCAACACCGGTCCGAAGCACACCGCCAGGTTCTGCGGGGTCATGCGATTGTGGGTGTGGAAGGAAGAGACCAGGCGCAGATGGTCCAGAAGAAGCGTCAGCGTGGCCTGTGGAGAGAATTGTCAGGGTGGGCACGAGGTGGGCAAACCTGAAACCCTTGTGGCACTTGCAGGACGGTCAGGGGCGTCTTAGAGTGGAGGAACTTCAAGTTCTCACAGCCATAGAGGAGGTGTTATTAGAGGAATGTATTTTGAGAAGTTGAGGTTAAGGCCAAGAGCCATTTAGCTTTGGAATGGAAGGGTTTGAACTCCAACTCACGCTGTGTTAGGCAATTTCAAGGACTTTTCTAAGATCACACAGCCAGCATTTTTGCTTGCGATAGCTTGGCAGATCTGTTTGCCCAGTCTGCTAGACAGCCCAGGCTGGCTAGGAAGGGGCAATGTGGCTCAGGCTGGCCTCCAACGACAAATCCTCTTGCTTTTGACTCTTGCGTGTTAGGAGGAGAGGCGTGCAACCCCGAGCCTGGGTAGAGTCTTGGCTGTCTGACCTTGGGCAAATCACTAAACTGAGCCTTGATTTTTTTTTTTTAACCCAGGAATTGACAGATGAATATCAAGTATTTTAATCAATATCAAGTGCGCGTGATGATCACACATGATGATTACATCTCAGGCATGCACAAAGCACTATACTTGTATTAGCTGCTCTACATGCCAAAGTTCCTGGCATGGGCAACTCACCCTTTCCACATCTGGCAGGCAGCTGAGGAGGCCTCTGGCGCCCTCAGGACCCAGGGAAGCCCTGCTTGGGTGTCCTTGGGCCATGGCTTCCAGCACCACCTGGTAGAGGGGTTGGGTGATGAGTGGCGTAGGCAGCTCCCGAAGATAATCCTTGAGGATGCCTGCGGACAGAGGGGTCCTCTCCGGTTAGGGCCCCCTGGCTTCTGAAGCCAGGGCAGTCACTGGGGGCTGACACGGGGCAGTGAGAAGAAGGCAGGTATAAGAAATGAAACTAGGATCAAACAGGAGAGAGGAGGGTTCCCTGGGGCTTCCAGGCTAGCCTGGAGGTGACCACTGAAGGGAACGAGCAGCCAATGGGGAAACGCCACGCTGACCTGTGATGACATTGATATCAGGGTACACGTCTTCAGAAAGGCACACGGCCGCACTGTCCTGCTCGAAGGCATCTCGAAGCTCTTTCTTCACGGCTGCTGAGCCACACAGGCGGTACAGCCCCACTACCTGGGGATAAAGACAGGAATCTTCCTGGGGGCCACAGATAGCAAAGCCTGACTATTTGGACAAGGGCGACTGTGGATGTGACGGCCTGGGAGGGTAGGGCCATCCGCACACACGGGACTTCACTGGCTGCCCTCCCACTGCTGTCACAGGGCCCCCTGAGCCAGGCCTAGCCATTCAGCACTCTGAGGTCAAGGCAGGAGGGTCACCTAGGCTATAGACTACAGTGTGCGTTCAAGGCTAGCCTGGGCAACTTGGAAATCCTGTATCAAAAAGTTAAAAGGCTGAGCATGTATGAGGCCCTATGTTCAATCCCCAGCACCGGGAGTAAAACAAAACCAGAGACACGTTACCTAGCTTTCTAAATCCCCCAGGGTTGGACCATTTGTCTAGAGTCTTTTCCCTCTGACTTCACAGTTCACATCTTCCAGAAAGCCTTCTCGGACTAACCTAAGCAAGTCAGTATTTTTTGTTGATTTATTTATTTATTTTGGTTTTTCGAGACAGGGTCTCTCTGTGTAGCCACGGCTGACCCGGAACTCACTCTGTAGACCAGGCTGGCCTCGAACTCAGAACTCCACCTGCCTCTGCGTCCCAAGTTCTGGGATTAAAGGCGTGCGCCACCACTGCCCGGCTTTTTTTTTTTTTTTTTTTTTGGACAAGTGCCACCATGCTGGGCTTCCTACTTTAACTCCCCCGCCAGCTAGTTTGACATTATGAAAGCCAACCATCTTTCTCACTCCAAAAGACTGAGCTCTGTGAGGGCTGAGATCTTGTAATAAAATGGACAGATGACCCATGGGTCCTGATGCTGGGGTTGGGGGCGAGTATCGGTGAAGGGGTTCCAGGGAATTTGTCTAAGGTAGCAGGAGTGGGGGCGGCGGCTCACCCGTAGCCCTCGGCATTCGATCTGCCCCACACACTTTCGGATGATGAGAGGCACCTGACCCGGGGACTGCTCACGCTCTACCAGAAGCTGCAGAGGGACCCCGAAAACACGGGGCTCCACTGTGGCAGGGGCTTCTTGCTGTTCCGACAATGTCAGCTTGGCGTAAAGGAGTCCCTGGGGTTCTAGGCGAACGGCCAGTTGTTGCGCTTGGCACCCTGAAGATGTAAGGAGGACTGAGCCGGTTTTGTCCTAAAGGGTTTTGTGTTCTGATCCCCCTCATTTAGGACACCCCTCACTCGTGAAGCCCAGCCGCCCTGGGCAGCACGGGAGAACACAATGCCCTTAGGTTGGTCTTTGTGTCTTGCTCCTCCTCCCTGAGAGTCCCAAGTCTTACCTCGAAAGATGGTTGGCAGTAGCACAGTGCCCTGGGCACAGGGCCGGTGCCGCCTCACGCCAGGGTCCCACGCAAGTACCAAGGCCCGCAGCAGCCGAGCAGCCTCGAGTTCCAGGTGGAAGGTGTGGTCCAGCCTTAGGAAGTCTGGTCCGCCTCGAAGTGGCCCTGTGCGGGCCCGAGCTACCCCATCCACTTGGAGAAGGCAGCAGAGATCTCGAGGGGTGGCTCCCGGAGTTGGTCGTAGACCCCCTAGCCCATACAGGTGCAGGCTGAGACGCCCCCAGAGCGCGGCTGGAGGAGCCCGGGCCGATGGGCCCACTTCATAGGGTCGGAAGGCAGTGGGTGATGGTGGTCCCCCAGGACGCTCCGGAGAGTCACCATCGCTGAGGTACCCACCCCCTGGGCTTCTAGTCCCTCCAGCCACTGATGCCTGCCCAGGAGCCCCCACACTGCTGTCCAGGTGGTAGCGGCTGATGACAGAGCCTGCTGGGGCGGTCCTCTCGCGGTCCCGGCCAGTGCGAGTACTCCTTAGGCTCAGGCGGCGGCGCAGCTCCGGTAGCTTTTTCATCTTCATGGAGAGGCGCCTGGCAGGGCCTGGGGACTTAGTTCGGGAGGTTTTGGTAGGGGGGCTGGTAGGGGCTGCACCTGTAGGGAGAGCAAACTTGAGAGGCCTGGGCCTGGGCTTGGAGTATGGATCTTGTGGTCCCTGCGGGGCTGGGTCGGAGAAGGCGTGGGAACCGCTGAGCCTAGGGTTTGAGGCTTGCGCATGCTTGCGGATGGGAGCGTGAATATAACACTTTGTGCCTACCTTGGATGATTGGGCCTTCTGGCTCAGAGGAAGCTAGCTGTGATGCCAAGGGCTCAGGTGCTGGTGGTCTGGGGTCTTCTTCAGGGATGGGGTTGTACCAAATCTCTCCAGCAGGCTCCCCACTGCTAGGTGTCCTAGGCCCCAAAGATATCTCCTCCGGTGGTTTAGCCCCTCCCAGTACCCATCGGCGGCTGCTGGGCTCCAGGCTTTGGAGGTAGGCCCCCCGGGCGGGGCTCCGAGGCGCCTCGGGGCTGGGGGGTGGTCCCTCTGCTCCAGCCTGAGACCCTTCAAGGACTCGAGGTTCTGGTTCTGGGGGCTTGGGCTCTGGGCGCTGGGTTGGGCGGCCTGGTGAAGAATGAAGATGGTTAAGACCCAACTCTCAAGGGGTCCAGGACAGCAGTCGCGCTGATTGGCTTCAGCCATCCGTTCACATAACTAATCGCCAGCAAGGGAGCTCTTTGCCGGCCTGGAGCCACCGCCTTTCTTGGAAGCAGCGATTTTGTTTGGTCCTAGCAACTAGCTAATAACTTTGCAGTCCTAGTTTGGAGGTCCCCTGCCCCGGCCCCTAGTATTCCAAAAGGGACTGTGAACCAGCCTCAAGAATTCAGGTCAAATGTCCTCGGCACCTCAGGTCATTTTGGCTCTGTCGCCCCTCTTGCAGACAGTCCATTTATCCTAGAATCTTACTCATGTTCACTCTCATCGAGCGGCCTTGAGCGACTCATTTTCCTGACGCTCCATGTCCTGTTTATGAGGAGATTCAATATCATATCCCCGAGCCCCCCCCCCCCCCCTTCCCGGCTTGAGAGAGCTCAGCGTGAGAAGCAGTTCTAGACAATAGAATGTGTAGCCCTGCTCAAGGCCCTCGTAGATGCAGCTGGGAAGGCAGGACAGGCAATGTGACAGGGATCGTGGGCTTCTTTTGCATTCAGCACCCTTCTCCCATTTCCCAAACTCTGCCCCAAGTCCTCTTGGCTCTTGCCCCTCAGCCCAGGCCAGATTTCTAGTCAGTGCCCCATTTCTCCCGCCCCTTTATCTTGGCTCTGGTCTCTCTCTGACATCATGGTTGATTTCCTGTGTGTGTTTATGTATGGGCACCCGGATCCCTTCTCTGGCCCTGGGACCCTTGGGACTCCCTGGGAACGGTCTGGGAGGAAGGGTCAGGCCCTCGGTATAGTGGCTTCCTCCTCTAACTGGCTCCTTCCTAGGACCCCCACCCATATAGCTTTCATTCCTTTAAGGTCCCGTCTTGCTGTCTGTGGATCCCCCAGATTTAAGGATCTCCTATTTCCACCCCTCTACCCCTCTGTTTCAGGTCTCTGTCATCAGTAGCATAGTCCAGAGGATTGTTTAAAGTCAGTTCAGAGGCACGGGACAAATCACCCAACAACCACGTGCCTCAGTTTCCCTGTCTTAATACAGCACGGTTTCTTGGGGCTGCCCACAGTACGTGCGACTGCAGCCTCTGGAGCGATGTCGGCACGGAGGTGGGGAAAAGACTGCAATAGTAGATATAACTCGGCACGACCTCTGTTGGGTGCAGGAGTGTGTCCCTCATCTCTCATCCTCCAGGGCTCGGTGGGTGCCCTCCACCCAGACAGGCCATGTCGATGCGGCACAGCTGTCCTCCCCCACCCCGCCCCTGCCCCGCCACTCTCTGGGCGCCCCGTCGAGGCCCCATTTCCTGTCAGGGGCGAGGCCCCCCTGCCGGGCCTTGCAAGGATCCCAGGGACTGGCATCTCAGGCCAGCTGCACCTAACGGTCCGTGCCCCTCGCCGTACACAGATCCGGTCATATTCCTCGCTTGCATCAGGGCTCCCTCCCGGCTCACCCACCAGGTTCCGCTGCGTACCCTACCGGGGACCTGGGGATCTGAGGCTGAGCGGGGCTCCCATCTCTTCCTTTCCGAGAGCCCCCCGCACTCACCGCGGTCCTTGGCGTCTGACTTTTTCCGGGGAAGTTTCTCCCGACCCCGCAGGCGGGAGAAGGTCTTCCTGAGTAGCGGCTCGGCCATGCTTGGGCCGCGGCCCGGCCGAGTGAGCGCCCCGGGGCTGCGGCCGCCCGCCCCGCCCCGCCCCGCCCGGCCCGGCCCGGCCTGCCCGCCCCCCGGCCCGCGCCAGCAGGAAGCGCATTCCGGGAATGCTTGGCCTTAACTTTTTTTTTTTTTTCTTTTCCCTTCCCGCGGCCCGAGCAGGCGATGCTGGGAGATGTAGTCGCCTGGGGCCCGGAGGGGACATGGTTGGGGTGCTAGGCTGATCGGCCACTCTTCAACTAGGAATGTCATGGCATAGGCTGGGCCTCTAGAACCATCCTCCTGTGTGATGGCACGCAGCAAGCTCTGTCGGGTCCCCAAACCGCATCCAAGGTGTTTATCAGCTCCTGTCTCTCCTCCCGCGCATCGATCCCCCACATCACCCCGTACCTCGCTCACGATCTTGCTCCTTGGGCACCCCAAATGCCCAATTCTCTCACTCCCCAACTCAAGTTACTATTGCTGTTTAACAAACGATCCTCATCTTTAGTGATGTCAGACAGCCGTGAGGTTGCTCACTGTCAGGGATGTGGACCCGGTGGAGACTAGAGATGATACGGTCCTCTTTCTCTCTACTTAGTGAGAACACAGCGAGGATAGCTGTGGCTTCTTAGAACACAGCGAGGATAGCTGTATCTCGAGAATAAGTGGTGAAATCGGAGGTTGTATTATTTTTTAATTATTACTGAAATATTTAAGACTGGACAACTTTCTAAAGTAGATTGAGTTCATGGTTCTGAAGGTCCATTGCACAGTGATGTCATAGCAACTCCTTAAGACAGGAAGAGAGAAAAAATCTTCGTCTTGGGCTCATTCTTACAAGTCTAGTTTTTCTTATGTGTATGTGTGTACACGTCACGTGGATCTGGGTGTCCCGAAACAGCAGGGGAATCTGATTCTCCTGGACCTTGACCTTACAGGCAGTTGTGGGCCACCTGACGTATGGGTGGTGGGAACAGTATCTGAGTCTTCTGGAAAAGCAACGAGCAGTTTTAACGGCTCGAGCTCTCTCTCCAGCCTCACAATAATAACTTTTGCAAGAACTAATTTGGTCTCACAGAACTGTCTTCTGAAGGCTGACTCCCAATGGCAGGCCCCTTTCACCACGACTAGCCCACGAACAGTGCCACACAGAGGAGGAAACTTTCAACACAGGAACTGCGGCACAACTCAAGTTCAGGTCTCTTAACCGGTGCCAGTCACAGTGGATCAAGCACCTATGTGGACACCTAGGTGTCCTTGGTTTCCTCCCAGGTCAGGAGTTTTGGGGTAATTGGTGGGTAGGCAGGAGTCTAAAAGTTACCGGTGCAGAGCAGTAGAAGGAGGGCATACCCAGCTTGGCTGGTCCAGGCACGTGTGGGAGGAGAGACTGTGATGAGGCAATAGTCTGAAAAGATCTAGTCCATTCTAAGAGACTGGAACTTTTTCTGGACCTCACAGTCAGAGTTAATAACACACCTGAAGTCCCTCACGGCTGCTATTCTCCTGTGGGCTCATTCTGTTTGTTTTACTTTCCTGTGAGAGAACATGGTAGCAGTCAACTTTGCTTGTCTTGGATTCCCGTGTAATCAACTTTTACAACCTAATATAATGCAGAGCTGTAATCCCAAATTAGGTACTCGTTCATGCCGGGACTCAGATAATGCACACGAAGGCAGCAAATACAAAACCTGAATGCGACTTTCTACAATCTACCAAAAACCGTTGAACGTATCCATTTTTGGAAATTAGTTGATAAACAGTACGCATGTTATCTGTGTCAGTTAGGAACAGATGGAGCAAGAGACTTAATCCCTTGTAAAACTCTGTTAAAGACTTCTGGAAAGTATCCCATTCTGTGCTGTTCAATACATACAGAGCAAAACACACCCCTTCTCTCTCTCTCTCTCTCTCTCTCTCTCTCTCTCTCTCTCTCTCACACACACACACACACACACACACACACACACAGCTCATACAACCCAGAGTCAAAACAGGTGGACAAACAGGAGCAAATACAGATGGAGGCATAAATTTAGACTCAGGCAACAGATAGAGTACAGAAACAAAGGAAGTGTGAAGTAGAGAATTCAACTCTGTATTTGTTCTTGGTTAAATGACTCGAGGAGGAGGAGGAGGAGGAGGAGGAGGAGGAGGAGGAGGAGGAGGAGGAGGAGGAGAACATTTGCTTTTAATGTAACATGGAGGCATCATTGGTAACTCAGAGTTAATCGCTGATTAACCTGGGCAGGAAATAGTGTCACGGGCACTTTAAGAAGTAAAAGCCGTTTCACACTCATGTTGCACACTCCTGGCACATTCAGTGCCCAGGGTGGACTTAGAACGTAGAGCACATTCCCTCGCAGTGTCTTTTCGCTGCTGCTCACCCCACCCACCCGGAAGGTGTAGATCGCCAGCACCACAACCTGGATGAATCCTCAGGTCCCATCGACGTGTTGGCAGAGTCTTTTCTCCGTTTCCAGTGAAGTTCTTGTCCCACACACCTCTAAGAGTACAAATGGGAGGAGGTGCTCTATCGTCCATTTGGGATTACCAACTTCAGTGAGGTTAAGCTTTAAGCACTTGGGATTTAAATGAAACGGGGTTGAACACTTGGTGGCACCAACGAAGAGCAGTGTTTTTTCGGAGATAGTCCTCAGGTCACTGACAGGCTTTCTTAAAGCTGAGGCCACAGACTTCCAAAGTTTCAGGGAGGACTAGACATCTGGAGTCACCGATCTCAGGAATGCTGGGTCTTGGAGGCTGGAAGCAGCTGCAGGACAGAATTGCCTTCTGCAGGCTCGGTCTTGGTCTTGAGGGCTGAGTCAGGAACAAATCTCCCCGCCAGCTGCCACTGGCTGAGTCTCTGAGGTCGGCTTGAGGCAGAAGCCTCAGGCGTTAGAGTCACTGACTGGTCTCTCCAGGTAAGTCTAGCCTTGAAGTCTTCAGGTGTATTCCTCTGAAAAGAGCTAGAATCTCTGGGGCTGGGTTCCCAGCTCCAGCTAGGAGCTGGGTGCGGAGGTTTTCTTCTTTCCTGCCTCTGCTGGTTTCTGCAGCTGCTCTGGCTTTGCAGTTCCAAATGTCCGAATTTCAAGAGATGTCAGCTAGGTACAAATGTGGGGATACACATAAGACGAAAGAAATGGGACTAATCTGTTCTGGTTGGCGAGGGGAAGAACCCGGAGCTAGCTAAAAGTTGTAGGAAGTTCATGATCAGATCTGCAGGTCTTTGTCTCTGCAGAGGCAGAGAAACTACAAAGAAAGTTTCCTATTCATCCCTGGTTAGTACTTTGGCCTTTGAAGGCAGCTTCCTTTAGCCAGGTATTTCCTTCTACAGGGTTAGGTGTGTGTGTGTGAGTGTGTGTGTTGGGGTAGTGTTGCTGCAGATAGCAGCTCCTCTGGCCAGGAGGCTCAAACATGTCAGCTGTCAGCTCTGTATCAGGAGAGCCCTGCCTATCTCTCTGATCACGGGCTTTGTTTACTGTGGCTTCAGTTTGGGTCTTCCTGTTGTGTCTTTCTTTTTTTTCCAAATTAAATTTTCCAAGTTTTCCTGGAGTCGGGCTAGATAAGTTAGGAAGTAAAGACACATGGCTTAGGAAGTCCTTGAGATTTACAAGACTCACCAGGCCTCCTCAGGATTACATAAGCAGTGACAATCACTAGAAAGGGGCTTCCCTAGTGAGTCTTAATGAGTTTTTCCTCCAGGATACAGCTACACAGCTGTAGCTCAATGGCAGAGTGCTTGCCTTGAATAGACAAGACCCTTGGTTTGATCCTAGCACTGTAAAAAAATAAATTGTGAAGTTCTGTGACTCCCTCTATTGTGTCATCAAACAGGCCTTGTGGGACTTCTAAATACAGGTTTGTATAGATTAAAATATTTCCCCCATTCTGTGGAGTTCACAGAAAAGTGGACATTTGACAGAACTTCCATGGGACCCTCCACCCCCTCCAAATAAAGCTTTAGTGAGTTCTTCTCAGAGTGTGCTGGACGTGACTTCCTGGCCACTGTCATCTGCTTATTTATTATTTTTAGGTCTCTCCCTCCATGGGATAGCCCTGAGTTATCAGGTACAGATGTAGCCCACATAAATGGCTACCAACTTCATGATGAATAGGGTGGTGTGTGTGTGTGTGTGAATCCTTCATGTCTTTGATCTGGCATGCAGTCATGGGACACTAAGTATATTTGAGTTCACAGTTTTGGGTTTTGTTTGTTTGCTGTTTCTTTTGGCTGAGAGCTCATGTTTGAGTGATCTTACTCTTCAGGCTATCTATGATTAAGGCTTACTTGTCTGGGTCACAGCCTGCAGGTGGTTTCATGGTGTGTGTGTGTGTGTGTGTGTGTGTGTGTGTGTGAGAGAGAGAGAGAGAGAGAGAGAGAAACAGAGAGGAAGCCAGAGACTATGAAGGATCCAGACTCCCTTGTTTGTAACAACTGTGAAGTAATTTTCTCTAGTAGACCAGCATTACTTACAAAAATATTGTCCCTAAAACTTAATTCTCTCCCAGCAGGCTTTGCCTCTTAAAGATCCCACTGCATCCCAACACAGCCTGAAGTAAAAACTTATTGTTTCTTTGAAAAGTCTGTGTGCCGGATGGTATTCTGCTGGGGCAAACATGTGAAGGAGTGTTTGCTAAAGCAAGCATGTGAGCATGATAAAGGATTCTTCACTAATGACACACACGTATTGGCTCACCTTACATTGCATAACTGAGCTCCGTTTGTCATGACTCCATAGAGAGAAACACACCAAACAACTCCTGGCGGGATGCTGGTGGCTTCTTGCTGTTTCTGCAGACTCCAGCCAATTGGCAGAGTAATATCAGCCGATGCCGACTCACGTGGAGTTTTGCTAAGACACAGTCACGTGCTGAGGCAGGACCTGTAGAGGACGCATGATGTTTGGAGGGAGGATAAACAGGACTCGATGGACGGTGACGGAGGCTTGCCTGTATCGCTGGTGTTGCAATGCCGCTTGGTCTTGAGTCTTCACTGATCTTCACTTTGTTGAGAGAGGCGTGGCAGAGAACTTCTCCTGGCGTCCCTGGTGTCCTAGTTCCTCCTGCTGACTTGTGCTGATTCGGCTGAGGCCTGGCTGTTTCTGCTGGGTCGTGCCCTTGCTGCTGATTCCCGTTTGCTACTCCAACACTACGGAACTCGACTGCTGATAAGTTCGTTCATGAAGTGTTTGTGAGCAGACTGAGCCACCACTGGTGATTTCTGCGAACTGAACTTGCTGGTTTCCTGACAATGCAGATGGGATTTGCTGTTTAGAACCATTTCTAAACAGGCCCACTTCCCCATAACCTTTCTTTTTCACTACCTCTGGTGGGTGAGTGGTAGCCTAGAAGGATGATGGTTAAAGCATTAAAAAAAAAATCATATTAAAAGTAGGGTTGAGAAAAATCAAAGCTACAACAGCCACACCAGGATCAGGCTTTGCAGTACATGAACAGATGAAGGACACAGTCAATCCATATCCAAACCAAACTCTCTACAGACATCTCTGTTCCAGTACAGCCTATGTGGCATCCAGGGGCCTGTTATCACACTGCTTCATTCATTCAATCCATCAGCACACACACACATACACACACACACACACACACACATTCAATCTATCAACACACACACACACACACACACAAACACACACACCTCTCTGTCTCTCTTTCTCTTCAGGGTCTCATTGTGTAGTCTAAGCTGGCCATAAACTCATAGAGATCCACCTCCTCTGTCTTCTGAGTACTGGGATTAAAGGTGTGAACCCATGCCCAGCATTCCACACATATATTTTGAGCGAGTAGCTATTGTACTAAGCGTAGGGGTACAGGCTAGGGTCTGATAAGATAATAGGGTCTGATTGGCCCTTGTGGCAAAGCTGTAGGTAAACTGTCTCCAAGGACAGGGAAAAGGAGACACGACCCTTCATGTAGCACATAAACAGATGACGGACACATGCTGGCTGGACCATTGGTAAACTAGCTGGGCAGTGCGGGAGAGCTTGCCCTGGTGTAGAAGTCTGGCCTGATTCTGCCTCCCAGCCCCATGTTCCCAAAATAAGACTCAGACTAAAAATATATTTACAAATACCTTGGCCATATGGTTAGGCTCTTCCGTGACTAGAATCATAACTTAAGATAAGTCATATTTTAATCGATGTTTTGCCACGCGGCAAGTTACCTGTGCCCAAGTACCATGTGTATATCTTCCTGGTGAATCTCATGCCTGGCTCTATTCCAGAATCCTTTCTCTCTCCCCAATGTCCCACCTCTACTTCCTTCCATAGGCCATCGACTTTTTAATTGACAGGTGATGCATCCATATAACACACAAGACATTCTCTCTATGCCCTGGTGGTGTGGGCACAGGAGAGCTGGTGGGCTGACCAAGTCAGGTACCTCCCAGGCCCAGATCTAGGGCTCTGCATTGGCCCACCCCAAGATCTATCCCATCTGTGATCTGCTGGAACTTGTGAAATGGCTGGCCCTTCAGATCCCAAGCTGCAGGCTCTCCATGACTCAGGGCAACAACAGGATATCGGAGAGGAGTCCTGGTGAGGATCTAGTACTGATTGTGACACACTATAACTTCTAGGGCAATATTCCAATATTCATTCTATTTCAATTTGTTCTCTCTCTCTCTCTCTCTCTCTCTCTCTCTCTCTCTCTCTCTCTCTCTCTGTGTGTGTGTGTGTGTGTGTGTGTAAGGTTGCAAGAGCAGAGGTCAGATGCGAGGGAGAGATGAGTGGGACTGGGGTGCATGATGTGATTTTCACAAACAATCAAAACACATTTTTTTTTAAAAGATAATACAACGGGATCTGGTCTGTCAGCTCACTGCCAAATTGACATTGAATATTTATAGAAATAAATGTATTTGGTAGTCTTCTGTTGCTATATGCCGTACTGGCTGGTTTTGTGTGTCAACTTGACACAGGCTGGAGTTATCACAGAGAAAGGAGCTTCAGTTGGGGAAGTGCCTCCATGAGATCCAGCTGTGGGACATTTTCTTAATTAGTGACCAAGGGGGGAGGGCCCCTTGTGGGTGGCACCATCTCTGGGCTGGTTGTCTTGGGTTCTATAAGAGAACAGGCTGAGCAAGCCAGGGGAAGCAAGCCAGTAAGAAACATCCCTCCATGGCCTCTGCATCAGCTCCTGCTTCCTGACCTGCTTGAGTTCCAGTCCTGACTTCCTTTAGTGATGAACAGCAGTGTGGAAGTGTAAGCTGAATAAACCCTTTCTTCCCCAACTTGCTTCTTGGTCATGATGTTTGTGCAGGAACAGAAACCCTGACTAAGACATATGCTAATTTTATGTTGTTCCCACCCCACCACTCTATCTGGTCTATTTCCTGAATAAAGACACAGAAACCTGGTATTTTATTCACAAGCTATAAGCCTAGACTAGACAGGTTCTGAGTGATACTGATTCTTTCACCTGTTAAAACCACACGAATGCCCATCACTTGCCAATCTGGTGTCTCCGTGGCTGCTTCTGCTCTATCAGCCTGTCCTCAAGGTACACTTCTGGATACCTGCTTCTGGTCCATCCTGTCTGATGGTGGCCTGATAGGGCTTCTTATAAGGTGCATAGGTGACTCAGAGGCAAAGCCCATCCCAGCATGTGTGATGATTTAAGAAAGCTGCAACACTGGAGCTCTCTGCACTGCCTGTAGGCAGCATGACAGGTCAGGGATTACTGTGTGCATATGGTCTGAGGGAAGGGGGCATTGTGAATTTTGTAAGTTTCAGGGACCCCTTGAGACTTGTAAATCGCTTGCTTCCTGAGTTTTAGAAAGCTCCAAGTAGGACTTTTCACTCAGTATGATATTGCTACATAACAATTAGGGGAGCAACTATTTTTTTTCCCAGACAGGGTTTCTCTGTATAGCCCTGGCTATCCTGGAACTCACTCTGTAGACCAGGCTGGCCTTGAACCCAGAAATCCGCCTGCCTCTGCCTCCCAGAGTGCTGGGATTACAGGTGTGCACCACCACCGCCCGCACCACCACCGCCCGTCGGGGAGCAACTCTTTAATACATGGGCATTTGATGACATTTTGTTTAAACTACCGCAGTGATGACATAAAGGGCCCGGTGACCAAATCAGACTGATGTGACTGCAGTACGAGACGCAGGTCACAGGAAGTAGTATCTGTGTTAAGATCTTAAATCCAAGAGGGTAATAACTGGCGGGCAGTCGGAGGTGGAAACTGCACAACTAGATGTCCCAGCGTAGCCTCTGTGTTTGTTCCTGAGCTGTACTGCTGCTCTTGCCTCTACAGTGTTTCCCACTTTTGATTTCTGCTTCTTGTCACTTCAGTTTCTTGTGTAGTTACTCCTCCGAAAGGAAACATTTACAGAACTCAGGAAGTAATTGAAACATACAAGGCCCTGGAGGTAAATGCAGGACTCTGAAAGCTCCTGATAGTTACAAGGTTTAGGAAACCATGTCCCTTGGGTTACATAACAGAAGCACTTGTGCAGGTGGAGGGATTCTCATCAGCCCTGGCACAGTTTCCTGAAACTTGTGCTGGCAGCTACAGGGATACAAACTTTGTGAGCTGTCACCGAGTTAGAATGGGTTTTTGAGTGATGTAATTGCGTTTGAGTCATGATGCTTTTGTGAGAAACCCTTATGAACTTACGGGCTCACTAAGCCAGACTTAGGTAGGATTGTTTCTCTGGTCTGTGGTTATGTCCTCTCTGTGGTGAAGAGATGCTTATGTCTCACTAAGAGAAGCCATACATCCATCCCATGGCTGACAAATGATAGCTCTCCAGAATGTCACAGCTATTATGTTGACGGCTGACTTTATGTTAAAAATTATAAAAATTACTGTGCTTGAGAGAACTGCAAAGCAAAACTGGACGTCCAAATGTTAAGGGTTGGTTTTGTAATTGTTTGGTCTTGTATAATTTGAACAAAACTATTGTTTGTGCAAGATAATGGGTAACAAGGTTAACCACTGTCACTGCTTCTGTAAACAAAAGCTTGTTTTACAGGAGCTAACCAGGACTGCAAGACATCTGTGTGTGAAAAGGAATGCAATCTTCTGATTGCAGGATGAAAGTAAATAGGTTTTAGTGCTTTCACTTGCTTATATAAACTCCTGACTAATGTAGCTTGGCATTACATTTGGGAATCCCCAGATTGGGGTGTAGCCCTAATGCCAATATGTGAATAAAAGCTTCTCTTTGTTGAAATATATTCATGATCAGACTGGTGAATCTCTAAATGACCCCAGACCCTTTATAAGATAAATCCAGCCCTTGAGTTAGAACAGCTTAATTAAAAAACAAACAGCCCATAAACTTTTTGACCAGGTGGTAGTGGCATATGCCATTAGTCCTAGCACTTGTGAGGCAGAGGAAGGATGACCTAAAACCTTGAGGCCAGCCTTATCTACAGAGGAAGTTCTAGGATATCCAAGACTATACAAAGTAACCTCATCTCCAAAACCAAAACCAAAACCAAAAAACCAAACAAAATAACCAGATGATTACATTGTTGTGATTACAATGTTGAATTAGCCACATTTTCCGGTTGCTGTGATAAAATACCGCACAAGAAGCAACTTAAAAAAGGAAGGATTCTTTTGGATCACAGATCAAGGGTACAGTCCATCATGGTGAGAAAGTCCTGACCACAGGCGCTAGTGGGAGGCAGCGGGTCACAGTGCATCTGCAATCAGGATTGCTTTCTCCTTTTTGTTGGAGATTGGTTCTATTGCTTTGATTCATTCCAGAATCTGCATGTCCAGATGCGGAAGGTCCTTGTACCAGTTGGTTTTTTTGATCAATCAATAAAGATGCCAGCGGCCAATGGCTGGGCATGGGGTTACATGGGCGAGAATGCAGGGAGGAACGGGACAGAATCACTGTAGCTTGCGGAAGTAGGATGGGGCGCAGCAGCGGCCGGAGACGAAACCAACCAGCCTTGTGAGATTTTGGGGAAATGGCCACTCACCACTTCCCCGATTGGGCCTGGGATAGCAGGGGAAGGTTTAGGAGTGCCCAGACTTTGAGGTAGCCAAGACATTAGAAAATTATGTGTGTGCGTCTTTCATTTGTGAATTGTCCCACTTTGATTAACCTAATCAAGAAATCACTCACTCGAGCCGGGTGGTGGTGGCGGCGCACGCCTATAATCCCAGCACTCTGGGAGGCAGAGGCAGGCCTCTGATTCCAGGATTTCTGAGTTCGAGGCCAGCCTGGTCTACAGAGTGAGTTCCAGGACAGCCAGGGCTACACAGAGAAACCCTGTCTCAAAATAAACAACTCGCTCACAGGCTTTGGCAAGATCTCTTCTTTAGATAGTCTCTCATGGGTGTGCCCAGAGTCTCTTTTTCCTAGGTGCTTCTAGATCCTGTCAAGTTGGCAATTAATATAATCCATCCCACGTGATATG
The DNA here is from genome assembly GCF_947179515.1 of Apodemus sylvaticus. NCBI lineage: Eukaryota > Metazoa > Chordata > Mammalia > Rodentia > Muridae > Apodemus > Apodemus sylvaticus. The sequence continues at coordinate 53,959,744 of NC_067491.1, read as the reverse complement.
AAATTCAGGTTTCAGTGTCTGTAATCTCACTAATCAATTCCCTGATGTATTGTTTATGGCTGCCGTAATAGTTCAATTGCAGGGCAGGATCATTGCCCCAGAAACCTTGTGGTCTGTAAGGAGACACTAATGGGCATTCAGGGGGCTGGAGAGATGGCTTAGCGGTTAAGAAGACTGCTCTTCAGAAGGTCCTGAGTTCAATTCCCAGCAATCACAGGGTGCCTCACAACCATCTGTAATGAGATCTGATGCTGTCTTCTGGTGTGTCTAAAGACAGCTACAGTGTACTTACATATAATAAATCTTTAAAAAAATGGGCATTCAGTTCTTGGCAGAGAAATCTGTTGATGTCTAAGCTAGGATGTGGCTCACCAATGGGTTTGTTCTGAAGCCCAAGACTGCCGGTGAGTGCTGACATCTTGTTACAATCCCCTCTGCTCTGGAGCAATCCCAGGGACAAGGGGTTCTACACTGCAGTGCCCAGCAACCCAGGCCCCATGTCCTGTGCCACTCTGTTCTCTATTACTACTTCTCTGGATACCTTACACTTATTCCCCACAAGCTAATGTTACACGTGTTCCCTCCCAAAGATACATTGCAGCCAGACTAATTGGGATTGGCCAGTGCAATTCAAATGTGGTTTGTAAATGACACCATTGCTACCTGATAGTCACTCTATCCAAATGGCAGCTTCAGTTGAACCTCATCTGAGTAGATGAGTGATTCTCAACCCATGGGTCAACCAGTTTGAAGGTAGGGGGTTGGGTCACCCTTTCACAGAGGTCACCTAGGTTCATTAGAAGACAGATATTTACATCGTAATTTGTAACAGTAACAAGATTACAGCTATGAAGTAGTAACAAAAATATTTTTTTTGGTTGGGGGGTGGTGTCACCACAATATAAGGAATTGTATTAATTTTTAACAGTAACAAGATTACAGCTGTGAAGTAGTAACAAAAATACTTTTTTTTGGTTGGGGGGTGGTGTCACCACAATATAAGGAACTGTATTAAAGGGTCGAAACATTGGAAGGTTGAGAACCACCATATTAGCTGGCTCTGTGAGCAGAGGTGCTTCCTGCCAACTCTGAGGGCCTGAACTTGATTCCTGACAACCACATGGTGGAAGGAGAGAACAGCTTCCAACAAGCTGTCCTCTGACTTCCTTATCAGTTCCTGCTCCTGTAAACAACGTCATGAATGCAAACACACATAATAAATAAATAAATAAATAAATAAATGTAATTTTAAGGTGCAAAAAACCCCTTGAAACAAACAAACAAACAAACAAACACCATTCGTGAACAGGACACAATGGTGGCTTTGTATCCCTGTTACCTCGGAGTCAGAAATAAGGCTGAGCCTTGTAGTTCCAGGCTGTTTTTTGTAACATAGTGATGTCTCAAAACAAAATAAAATCAGAAAACAAAACCCAAATCCCTAAGCAAGGCTTGATAGTACACATGTATAAAACAGCACTTGGTAGGGCACGGCAGGAGGGCCTGAAGTTTGTGGTCAGCCTGGGCTACAAAGCTGGGTCCAAATTCAAAGGAAAAAAAACAAAAACCCTTAAAACCAACAAACAAACCCAACTGACCCGATATACATCCCCACCCACAAAATATGCTTCTCAATTTTCTACAGGACCCTCAGCAGGCCCAGTGGTCCTCAACCTGAATCCCTCAAGGGATGTTGAAGTTACAATCTAGGGGTCTCGCTAGAGGCTGAGCCTTTCTTCTTGACAAGGTGCCTTGATGATGCCTGACTCGATGGACACTTTGAATTCAGGCACTACATTTTCTTTCTTTTTTTTTCTTCCAGCATTGGGATTAAGCCCAGGGGTTTGTGCATGCCAAGAAGTATTGGAGAAGCAATAATCTCACTGTCTAACAAAGGATGATTTCTTTTTGCAAAAAAAGAGTTCGCTAGAACCCAAACTGGATTGGCAAACACGCTGGCTAAAATGGCTTTATATCACTGGCATAGATGGCGACTGCATCCAATTGTCCTGATTGGAGCTCAGTTTCACAAGCTGGTGAGATTGGTTAGCTGGTAAAAAAATGAAGGGGAAGGGTTAAGAAATATGGGATCTTTTGGGGTTTACTATCTCTAAGAGAAAAAAAAAGAACTTTCTTACAGGGAAGTGCTTTGTTTCTGAACTGTATCCAAATTCTCTACTTTTTTTTTTTGGTAGAAATTGGTAGACTGTTCTGTGAGGCATTTCCTGGGGGAAACACTAACACATACACACACACACACACACACACACACACACACACACACACACACACACACACACACGAAGATAGAGAACCCACAACAGAACAAAGTAACCCTGCAGCAACTTGGACAACTGAAGAGTTTACTAACAGTAATATAGGTGAGAGGTTACTGCGATAATCAGTGATGACTCAGGGCAGCTGCATCACTGAAAAGTCCACCATTTAATGTGGCCGCAACCTGGGGCTTCCCATGTGATTGCAGGCAGCTGGAGAAGGTTCTGGGCCTTCCTTGAGTGCATCTGGTAAGCATCTCCTCCTCCAGCAGCTGTTCAAGAGTCCATAACCTGGTGCAGGAGTCCTGGTAAACCTTGTACACTTCAGCTTTTCAGTGTTGTGAGATTTGTTTACTTCCAGAGTTTCAGGAGACTCTTGAAGGCAGTGTTTCAGTTCCAAGGAAACGGCTCTACAACACAGCGTCCTAGGGAATCCCAAAGATGAGAGGAGGAAGACCGCCGACCCAAATCGCCACGGCCAAATTAATTAAAACAAGGTTTTTCATTTACGTATATGGGCTGCCTCCCTCTAAGGCAAGGTTTGCGAGGCAGCATTGGATATAAGGAAGACAAAACTGTGGTAGATCAGGAGTATGGGATTTTCAAGTGGGGCATTTGGTGGGCAAAACAGCATGAGTTAGTCCTAATGACCTCCTAAGACAAAGACATGGTTGCAAGATGGCCATAACGAGGTAGTCATAGGTTATCATATAACCTTTTGGAACAAAGGTAGGGTTGCAAGATGGTTACAAGCAGCTTTCTGAAACAAAGGCATGATTACCATCCATATTAGTTAGGGTTCTCTAGAGTCACAGAACTCACGGAATGTATCTCTGTCCCTTCCAATATATACATGTTATACATAGAGGATATCTAGAATATATTGAATATATATAAAATATATACATAGATGGAATATTGGAATGACTTGCAGGCTGCAGGCCAAATAACCCGCTAGTTGTGAATGGAAGCTCAAGGATCAAGTAGCTGCTCGGTCCCACAAGGCTGGTGCCTCAGCTGCTCTTCTGTATAAGCTGGAATCCTGAAGAAATAGGATGCCAGTGAAGGAATCCTATTTGCCAAGGGGAGGCCAGGCAGGTGACGAATGGAGGATCCTTATATAGGCCTCCAGCAGAAGGGCTGGCAGGATTAAAGGTGTGCCCCGAGCTCTATGCTAAAGGCACATGCCCTCCCACCTCAAGATCCAAAACAGAAGAAGCCCGTGTCTTCCAGCCTCAAGATCCGGACCCCTGTGTGCCCTCCATTTCTAGACTGTAGTTCATTCGAGATATAGTCAAGTTGACGCCTGAGAATGGCCATTATATACCATCCCTGGAACAAACAATATAGAACTATGTGTGATTTAGGCTAAAGGCGGGGCTGTGACCCAATCCTTGAGAAACAGAGGTTTAATCATAAACAGGAGCGAGCCTAGCTTGTCTTTACGGTAAGTAAGATGGAGGACGGCTCGTGCTTCAGTCCCTAGGAAACATTTCAGACTTGAAGATCTCTGAGACGGCTCAGATTTGCCCCAGAGGGCTGAAGGAGATCATGTATAAACAAACAGGTGTGGTTATGTTTGGGTGAAACTCTGTGGTTTCAGAATTAATTAGAATTGTATATCATTGGGGGAAGAAATATTCTTGTTTCGATTTTTTTCCTCACGATGAAAACAAAGCAAAGCAAAGCAAAAACAAAATATAAGGAACCAGGACTCAGGGTGGTGGAACATGCCCGTTACCACAGCCCTGAAGAGGCAGAAGCAGGAAGATTTCAAGTTTGAGATCTGCCTAGTCTATATAGTGAGATGGTTCTTTTTTTTTTAAAGCCAGTTTTCAATTTAATTCAAAGAAAATTACATGCGAATTGCTCTTAGTCATTACAAATTCCACATGATTTATGATTCAGTTCTTAGTAAGTTATTTCTTTGAAACAGCATACAGTTTTAATGCTAACCTGTAGGGTCAGGGAATAAGTCTCTATGCGCTATCCAGGCCATGTATCCTGGACATCATTACAGAAATGGTTTATAGTTGTTTTTCTGTATCCGTGGGTTCTGCATCAGCCAAGTTGACCCTGCAAAGGAAGATGAGAATAAAGTAGCATCTGTATTGAACACAGCAGACTGAACCTTGTCACTAGTCTTTAACAATAGAAATTGTGCCTGTGACACTTTCATTGTATAGGTATCATTTTTTAAATTAAATATATTTTTATTGGCTATTTGAGACATTTGTACGAGCATTCAATGTGTTCTGAGCAGTCACGCCTCCCCACACCAATGCTGTTCCTTTCCTCTGCTCCAATCCTATTCTAAATCCATGCCCTCTTTCTTTTTTTAATCTTTTTTTCTTTCTTTTATTGAATATTGTCTGTCTTTCTCTCTCTCTCTTTCCTTCTTTCTTTCTCTCTTTCCTTCTTTCTTTCTTTCTTTCTTTCTTTCTCCTTTCTTTCTCTTTCTTCCTTCTTTCTTTCCTTCTTTCTTTCCTTCCTTCTTTCCTTCCTTCTTTCTTTCTTTCTTTCTTTCTTTCTTTCTTTCTTTCTTTCTTTCTTTCTTTCTTTCTTTCTTTCTTTCTTTCTTTCTTTCTTTCTTTCTTTCTTTCTTTCTTTCTTTCTTTCTTTCTTTCTTTCTTTCTTTCTTTCTTTCTTTCTTTCTTTCTTCGAGACAGGGTTTCTGTGTAGCTCTGGCTGTCCTGAACTCACTCTGTAGACCAGGCTGGCCTCGAACTCAGAAATCTACCTGCCTCTGCCTCCCATGTGCTGGGATTCAAAGGCGTGCACCACCACTGCCCGGCTCAAGGATATTTTCTTTTTAAAAACCAAAAAAAAAAAAAAAAAAAAAAACCAAAAAAACCCCAAAAAACCAAAAATCAAACCAAAACAAAACCCCAAACCCCACCCCCACCCCCCCCAAAAAAAACAGGGTCTGGAGAGGCAACTTAGAGGTTAAAAGTACTTGGTGCTCTTGCAAAAGGCCCAGGTTCCAGGTTCATCTTCTACATGGTGATTTATAACTCCAGGGCCTGGGGTTGGAGCACCCTCTTTTGGCTGCTGTAGATACTGCATGTAGTGCATTTACATGCTGGCAAAACATTTGTACAAATAAAAATCTTTTAAAAAAAGAAAAGAAAAGAAAAGAAAAGAAAGAAAATCCCAGGCAGGCCTTTAATTTTAGCACCTGGGAGGCAGAGTCAAGCAGATCTCTGTGAGTTCAAGGCCAGCCTGGCCTACATAGCAAGTTCCAGGGTGACCAGGGCTATATAGTGAGAGCCTATCTTTAAAAGAAAATAAATAAGTAAACAAATATAAAATATAATAAATAAATAAATATTAAAATTATCTTCCTGAGAAGAATAAAGCTTAAAAACAAACAAACACCCCCCTGGCAATGGGCGAGAGACACCTTGGTGGTGGTGGTGTTCTTAGTCGAGGGTGGAGCAGACGGCCGTCCTTTATTTGTCAGAACTTGATGCCTGGCTTGGTGTCCAAGGCTGTCTCCTACCTAGAACTCATAAAGATAAAATCAAACCAAGTCTAGGTAGCACAGCACAGGAGGAGGAAGACAGAGAGACCTACGGCCGCCATGCTGCCCATAGACCTGCCCTCCCGGCATGTAGCATAGGTGGGCCATAGACACCTGTTTGCCGCCACACCACATAGCAGGAATGGAGGATGTCACCCAGGGGGCGCGACCAAATGTGTGAGTCTGTGGTGGTGAGATGGGAGAGCAGGAGAAGTGGGGCGGCTATGAAGAGAGCAGGGACTGGAGACTCAAGCATGGAGGGGAGGAGCCTGCGATAGGTGGCCACGCCCCTTACTGGGGGCGGGGCATGGTGAGGTTTTTTTTTTTTAATTTTTTTTATTCGATATAATTTATTTACATTTCAAATGATTTCCCCTTTTCTAGCCCCCCCACTCCCCGAAAGTCCCGTAAGCCCCCTTCTCTTCCCCTGTCCTCCCATCCACCCCTTCCCACTTCCCCGTTCTGGTTTTGCTGAATACTGTTTCACTGAGTCTTTCCAGAACCAGGGGCCACTCCTCCTTTCTTCTTGTACCTCATTTGATGTGTGGATTATGTTTTGGGTATTCCAGTTTTCTAGGTTAATATCCACTTATTAGTGAGTGCATACCATGATTCACCTTTTGAGTCTGGGTTACCTCACTGAGTATGATATTCTCTAGCTCCATCCATTTGCCTAAGAATTTCATGAATTCGTTGTTTCTAATGGCTGAATAGTACTCCATTGTGTAGATATACCACATTTTTTGCATCCACTCTTCTGTTGAGGGATACCTGGGTTCTTTCCAGCATCTGGCAATTATAAATAGGGCTGCTATGAACATAGTAGAACATGTATCCTTATTACATGGTGGGGAGTCTTCTGGGTATAACCCAAGCTGCCATTGAGGGCCCTGTCTGAGTTGTGGCTACAGGCTGGCAGGAGTTGGTGTCGATATCAATGGCCTCATACTGCCACCTGTCGCTGTCCCTGGTCAGAGAAGCCACAGGGGACCATGTGGACGACTAGGGGCTGTGAATATAAACTGTCCCTGCCCCTCACCTGAGCGGTACAGTAGAGCTGGCCCTGGTAACAGGGGCAAGGGTGAGTGTGAGAGCACTGGAGAGCTGACCCTGCCACTCGTGTGCAATCAATGCAAGGCACAGACAGGTCAAAGCAGGTTAGCAGGACAGCGAAAAGGCAGATATACCTAGGACAGTGTGGGGTTGGCAGTCAACATCTTACTTGCCTGCAGGCATCTTTATAAATAGCCAGAAGAACCCCAGCCCGGGTTTGGTTTGGATAAGAGATGGAGCGTAAGTACTGGCTGAGAGCCTTGAGGCGTATATATGGAAGCCAGGTTTCCATGGAAGGCAAGGCACTGTTTATATGAAGAGGGCAAAAACAGGTCTGTGTCCTGCATAATGGGTCTCTGAGAGCTGGTGCAAGCCTTCCCCCCCCCCCTTTTTAAAATTGAGTATCTTCTTCATTTACATTGCCAATGGTAAAACCTTTCCCAATTTCCCCCTCCCCAAAACCCCCCTCCCCAACGATTCCCTACCCCTCCTCCCACCCCCTGCCTCCATGTATATGCCCCTCTACCTGACACACTCCCAGCCCCCCAACTTTCTCCCCCCATCTCTTTCCCTTTGTTGTGACCTCTATTGAGCCTTTACCTAACCAAAGACCACTCCTCCCACTGATGCCCAACAAGGCATTCCTCTGCCACAATTTTGGCTGGGATCATATATACCCCTTGGTTGATGGTTCAGTCCCTTTGAGTCTTGGGGTGTCTGGGTGTCTGAAGTCATTGTTCTTCCCATGGGGCTATAAACCCCTTCAGCTCCTCTCGACCACCCTCCAGATCCTCCATTGGGGACCCCAAGCTCAGTCCAACAGTTGGTTGGTGCAAGCCTTCTGAGAAGACCTGGGGTGGAGCCTGATTGATTGCGTCTCCTGTTGTATCAAAAGAGGGAGAACCCAAATGTTAGCTCCTCATGAGAGTGGAAGTAGAGCTTAACAATCCATCCAAACCTTGGGAGTGTGGTACGGACTATAACCCTAGCACCTAGGCAGTAGAGATAGGGGAATTTGGAGTTCAAAGCCAGTCTTGTGTACGGCGAGCGTGAGGCCAGCCCGATTGACATGAAGCAGTGTCTTAACATCAAAAGAGTTAAGCTTGGCCCCTGCTGGGGAAGCCAGGAGTACTCTGCAGACCTCCTAAGATTTCCCTCTAGCAAAGCTTGTCCTGCGGCCCAGGTGGAGTGGTTTTTTTTTTTTTTTTTTCTTCCTTTTCCAAGTGTGCATTTTCTAGGGCAAAGTTTATCAACATTTTGCCTTCTTTGAAGTCTGGGACGTTGCTCTCTGACACACTGATCTATGGTCAGTACATGTCAGCGTGATTGGAGATGAGTGCTTAGACATAACACCCAACGGAGAGGAGGGCCAGAGGTGAGCAAGTTGGATACATTGGCCACTTGATTTCCCACGATGTCAGGCGCAGAGCCACATCATCAGAGGCATGGCAGTTGAGTTCTTTCCTGAAGCAATGATACTGCCCGTCTAAACCATGACTGGCCAACTGTGCAGCCAACCATGAACTGCATTGGCGAACTCTGGGTGATCATCCTTAGAGAGCACATGCCCGTATGTGTTTGAGTATGCCTTACTGTCTATACGTTTTAGTAGATGACCCCACACCCATGGTTTCAGGAATTATCTTCTGAGTGCTTCTCTGTCTCAAAATCCCTTTATTGAACCTCCACGGGGCTTTATTGCAAAAGGATTGTTTCCCTGCTGTGGGCTCAAGCCTTCTGGAATGGACCTTGGACGTAAGGATGGTGTGGAGCCACCTGTCTAGGATGGCTTCCCCACTCTCCTATGGAAGACCACGTGGCAACTCTCATTCCCTGCCCACTCCAAGGTCAGGCCCAGTTTGCTGCCACCTTGGACTCCTGACCCTCAGAGCACTCTTTAAAAGTTGACAGGTAGGCTGGGCATCTCTGCTGTTACATCAATACTGACTAAATTCTGACATATACACATGGAAATTAAATCCTGATGATGTAAAGGGCAGAATACCTATGGGTTTTCCCAGTCCTCTGTGCTTTGTGTCTTGACTCAAAATCAGGCACCTTGATCCTACTAATTGGAGGCAGATTTTTCTCAGCAGATGTGACTCCAAATTGGGTACTTAGCGATTATGAGACTGATACACACTGGTCAACCTATCAAGTGTTCTCTATCAAGCTGCTTTGACTAAGATGAAAAGTCTCAGCGGAATGGTGCCACCTCCCGTATGCCGTCTGGATTTCTTTTTGTCCACCTGCGGGAACTAATACTCTCCTGCACATGTCTTTGAGCAATAAAAGCTTATTTAACAATAACAATAAAAGGGGTGAGGTCCTAATTTTGGATCCCCAGTATGCAAGCAAAAGCTGAGCGCTGAGCTTTGGTGTTGCTCTGCATTGTAATGCTCAGTGCAGTTCCCCAAGATCTGGAGTCTTCACGGAGACTCGTGACACCTGCCCCAAGTTATTTCTGATGCCAACAGTCAAATAGCTGGGCAGAAGAGATGCAGGCAGGGTTTAGGATTCCTGGGCTTGAGGGTCAGAGGAGAACCACAGAAAGGAAGAAGGTGAAGGAGAGAGAAGCCACCATGGGTGAAAACATGGTCCCGAAGGCTGGCCAACCGGAGTTAAGAGCAGCTCAGATGAAGCATAGCAAGTTATATCTTGGAGTTATCGATAGGAAAGCAGATTCTAATCGCACAGAGGGTAGATATTTTCCCAGGTCTTGTGCTGTTTAAGGCTTACCGTAAATATAAAGGTGTGTCTTTTATCTGGGAACTAAATGAACAAGGTGGGGGGGGGTAGAAACCCTGGAATGGGATTAAAATTTTCTACAATAGCTGGGCATGGTGCTGAACCTGTAGCACTAGCACTGGGGTGGGGTGGGGGCAGCAGAGGGAGAGAAGGGAGACTCATTCCTGGAGCTTGCTGGCCAGCGAATGTGGACAAGTGGTAAGTTCCAGCTCAAGGGAGAGGCCCTGAAATGAAAAATAAAGTAGAGAGACAGAGAGAAAGATACATTTTTTTGACCTCTTCCCTTTATATGCACAGGGGCACACATGGATGTATACACAACAATATATATATGTAAAACACATACATACACACACACCACCACCATCACCAACCAAAACAACCAAACAGACAAAATGAGAGTGGAGTATGATGGTCCATGCCTGTAGTCCTAGCACCCAGGCAGCAGAGGAAGAAGGATCGGGAGTTGGAGGCTAGTTTGTGTCAAGAATAGACACAAGATATTGGAGAGATGGCTCAAACGTTAGGAGTGCTTTCTGCCCTTGCAGAGGATCTGAGTTCGGTTCCCAGCACTTACCTTATTAGATGACTTGTAAGCATCTGTACCTCTAGCGCCAGGGAAACCAGCACCCTCGTCTGGACTGCAGGCATTACATCCCTGCCACCATATACATAATTAAAAATAAATCTTTGCCATTGTTGTTATTGTTGTTTGAGATAGGGTCTGAATATGTAGCTCCTGGAACTTGCTATGTAAACAAGCTGGATTTGCATTCACAGAAATCTGCCTGCTTCTGCCATCCGAGTGCTAGTTAAGGGTGTGTACCACTGATGCCTTGCAAAAAAATAAAATAAATCTTTTTTTTTTTTTTTTGGTTTTTTTTTCAAGACAGGGTTTCTCTGTGTAGCCCTTGGCTGTCCTGGAACTCACTCTGTAGACCAGGCTGGCCTCGAACTCAGAAATCTGCCTGCTTCTGCCTCCCAAGTGCTGGGATTAAAGGCATGTGCCACCATTACCCAGCTAAAATAAATCTTAAACAAAACCTAAAATAACAGACATAAAACCAAAGTAAACACAGAAATGTAAAAGTCACCCCCAGCTTGCCAGCTATACACAGCCAGGCTGTGGACTGGATTTACCTTGTGAGCTGCCACTTGAAGTCCCTGCTCTATACTACTTTTAGAGCAAAACTGTGTCCTTGTCAAGACTAGGGGTCCAGGGTTTTGGTCTCAATTATAAAAATAGCAGCTCCAACTATCAAATCTCAGTTTCCCTAGCAGCAAGGGCAATCTTGCAGGATAATGTGATAACTTGCTTGGCATGGTGGTTTGCACCTTTAACCTTAGCTCTTGGCAGGCAGAGGCAGCCAGATTTCTATGACTTCAAGCCCAGCCTATTGAACATAGTGTATTTAAGTCCAGCCAGTGCTACATAGAGAGACACACTGTCTCAAAACAATCAAACAATAGATGTAACGACTGGCAGATATAGTGGGCTTTGTACTTAGCTGATGGTGAATCCTAGCTTTCACCATAGTCTTTCCTTGTTTGTTTTTATGTGGATACCCAGCAAGCATATTGGTGAAAATAATTCTAAGTAATGTATTCTTTTATCAATAATACATCCTGATTGAAATTTTTGTTCACTCCATTCCTTCCCCTTTGCTCTCTCCCATTCCTCCTTAGCTTTCTTTAGAGAGGAGCGGATGTCCCAGGGATATCAACCAAACATGGCATAACGAGATACAGTAAGACTAGGGACAGACCCTCATCTCAGGGTGGGTGAGGAGGGGGAAAGCAGTCCCAAGAGCAGGCAAAAGAATTTCTAATCCTTTATGCATTTTTCTGGATACAGGAAGGGTCATGAACCTAACATATTTAGACATGGTCTTTGCAAGTCATTCATTCTTCCCAAATGAACCATAGAGGTTTTCTATGATTGCCACAACCCCCCCTCGCAAAACCCCACAAAACAAAACAAAAAGAAACAAAACAAACCATAAACTTCCCCATCCAGGCGGTGTGCCCTGTCACCCCAGCACTCAGGAGGCTGAGACACGGAACTCGGGTCCTCCGTACGACCACCAAGTGCTTACAGAAATCATCCATTTCTTTTTGACACATTTACCACATTCTACTGTAAAGTTTTATTAGGTGTCTCTATGCCTTGCTAGACTTTGTACAACTTGAGGACAGGGTTGGGGTTCATCTCTGTATCTCAAGCACCTAGTAGCAGTCCTAAAAATCAGTGGCCACCCAGTTACTGTTCTGCACTAGGACTGGAATGAGATTGCTTTGCTGCCAAGCTTCCTCAAGGCTGTCTTCATGTCCTTGTTCCTTAGGCTGTAGATAAAGGGGTTCAGTGTAGGGATAACCACCCCAAACATTAAGGCAGCTGCCTTGTCTTTCTGGGAGGAGCTAGGGGATGCCGGCAGTAAGTATCCGGTAAAGATGGTCCCGTAGAACAGTGACACCACAGTGAGGTGTGAGCCACAAGTAGAGAAGGCTTTCCACTTGCCCTGAGCAGAAGGGATCCGGAAGACTGCCCTGAAAATGCAGACATAGGAGACGAGGATGCAGGACAGTGGGCTGAGGCCCATGACGATGCCAAAAGCAAAGATCACCAGCTCATTGGTGTGCGTGTCCGAGCAGGAGAGTCTCAGGAGGGGCATAAGGTCACAGAAGAAGTGAGGGATTTCTGATCTTGCACAGAAGGTCAGTCGGGCCATGAGACAAGTGTGTACCAAGGACTGGAGATTAGTAATAACCCATGTCCCCCCCACCAGTAATGCACAGACACGTGGGCACATGAGCACCGAGTATCGGAGTGGGTAGGCAATGGCCACCAGCCGGTCAATGGCCATCACTGCTAGGAGGAAGCTGTCTATAGTCCCAAAGAGGTGAAAGGCATACATTTGGACAAGACAACCTGTGAAAGGGATAGCTCTGCTCTGGGTCTGGATGTTCACTAGCATCTTGGGAACCGTAGTGGAGCAAAAGAAGATGTCAACCAGGGACAGGTTGCAGAGGAAGAAGTACATGGGTGTGTGCAGGTGAGAGTCTGATATGATGGCCACCATGATGAGCAGGTTTCCAAAGACGGTGACCAGATACATGGACAGGAACAGTCCGAAGAGGATGGTCTGTATGTCTGGATCCTCGGAGAGTCCCTCAAGATGGAATTCCAAGACTGTTGTTTGGTTTTCTGATGCCATAGAAGAGTTTGTGTCTACTGAAACAGAAAGAGGTGCAACCAACATAGAGCTGGTGTCAGAGATGGGGCTCTAGCCCTGTAGAAGCCTTTAAGATGATGTGTAAACCCATTGACTCCTTTGAATACATTTCTTTAAGCTACATCCGGTGGTTTTTGTATTCTCAAGCTATCTACATCTGATTAGAAAATTTCTAACTTTGGTACCTGTTCAACTTGGATGTTGACCTTTGCCTATGGTTCAGATCTGGAAAGTTCCACAAATACCCATATGGTAAAAACTCACATGGGCAGCCTGGGGGAGGTGGTAGAAGGTGGTTTCTGGGGCTGGAGAGATGGCTTAGCAGTTGAGAAGACTTGCTGTTCTTCAGCAGACCTGTATTTGACTCCTAGCACTCGCATTAGGTATCCGTCTGACCCTTGAACAGACCTCCAGCATGCTATCCTACTACGATGGAATGGAGCCACTGGACCTTAAGCTGAGACCTTTGAAACCTTGATCCAGAATAAACCTTTACTCCTATTAAGTTGACTATATTCAGATATTTTGGGGGTAGTGACTGAAAGCTGATATATATCAAATCTCAACTCTAAACACCTACAGTAAAAGGAACCTGGAATCTCCTTTTGTTTTCTCCCCCCAGACCTCTCACCCTCTTCCTTCATCCTCATCTTTTAACTTTGTACTAACAAGAAATAATTTAAAAGCTGGAGAAGTGTCTGTTAAAGGTACTTGTTATCAGCCAGGTGTGGTTGCGCATACCTTTAATCACAGCACTTGGGATGCAGAGTAGGGTAGACAGACCTCTGAGTTCAAGGACAGCTTGGTCTGCAGAAGTTCTAGGACAGCCAAATCTATACTGAGAAACCTTGTCTAGAAAAACAAAACAAAACAAAACAAAACAAAACAAAACAAGAAACTAGGGAAAAGTACTGTGGTGGTTTCAATAAAAATAAGAACCCTTAGGTTCATATATTAGAACGCTTGGTCATTAGGGAGTAGGAATACTCGACCTGGATTAGGAGGTGGGGCCTTTTTAGAGTAGGTGTGGAGATTGGCCTTATTGGAGGAAGTGTGTCATAGGGGGGTGGGCTTTGAGGTTTCAAATGTTCAAGCCAGGCCCAGTGTCTCTCTCTTCCTGCTTCCTGCAGGTCTGGGATGTAGAATGATCCTTCTCAGCACCGTATCTACAACGCTTCCGACTGTGCTTCCAGTCTTGTTGGTAATGGACCAGACCCTTGAAACTGCAAATGAAACCTAATTGAGTGCTCTCCTTCCTAAGAGTTGCTGTGGTCATGGTACCTCTTCATAACACTAGAGCACTGACTAAGACAAGGTCTAGTTATTCTTGTAGAGAACATGAGTTTGGTTCCTAGCCACCCACACTGGGGAAGCTAACAACTGCCAGGAATTCCAGCAACAGAGGATCTGACCCTCCTTTTTTGGCCTCTGCACTCACATGTACAAACAGACACACAGACACACAAACGCGCAGGCTTAAAAAAATGAAATGAAATCTTTAAAAAGGAACAATTTAAATATCGTAAAAAATGAAATAAAATCTTTAAAAAGGAACAATTTAAATATCAACTTTAGGTGTAGAATACATAAATAAATAGAGAATTGACTACATAGAGAGGGCTGGGGATGCAGTTCAGTTATACAGTGTGTGTCTTTCATGCAAGAAGTCCTGGATTTGATCTTCAGCATCACAAAAATGTGCATAAAAACGGTGTGTATGTAGGTACACGGTGGAACACTATTCACGTGTAAAAAGAAGGAAAGTTTGTCATTCATCACAATATATATGAACCCAGAAAAAGTTATGCTAATGAAACATAAATACCATAAAAACCCCTCAATTATATCGGGCATCCAAGTGAAAAGTTATATCCACAGAAGCAGATGGTAGAATGGTGATTAACAGAGTTTGGCAAGGGTACGGGTGGCAATTGGTTCAAGAGATTTAAATTTCGAGTCATGCATAAATTGAAGAGATCTGTTACATAACATGGTAACTGCAGTTAATGGCACACATCACATTCTCACAAGTTGCTGGGGCTAGAGAGATGGCTTGGTGGTTAAGAACATCTGCTACTTTTGCAGAGGAGCAGAGTTTAGTTCCCTTAACCATGGGAGGTGGCTTACGACTGCCTGTAATTCCATCTCCAGGAGTTACACACACACACACACACACACACACACACACACACACACACACACACACACACACACACACGGAGAAAAGTAAAAGTAAATTTTAAAAGGAAAAAAATGCATAGAAAGTATTGACGTTGGCACCAGGGAGCTGAGAGACCCCACAGGCTTCTGTGCATAGCCCACAAGGACAGAGTGACCTCCCATCAGCGCTTTCACTTCTGAGCAGCAGAGGTGAGATCTCCGCCCTCTCTGGAGGGGACCTGTTAGGAGCACACAGGGCCTAAGATCAGTGGAGCAGCTGGGATGGAAGTCTTCCTGTCACCATTTTCACCAGGGACCCTGGGAAACTCCACAGTCTTCTGTGCATAGCTCGCCAGGAGAGAAATCTCCCAGAAGTGCTTTCACTTTTGAGCTCAGAGGAGTAAGGACACAGGCTTACAGGCCCACAGGAGGAACAAACTCCAGCCAGAGACAAGTATACCAACTAGCACCAGATGGCGAAAGGCAAGCACAAGAACCCTACCAACAGAAACTAAGGCCACATAGCAACATCAGAACCCAGTTCTCCCACCACAGCAAGTCCCAGATACCCCAACACACAGGAAAAGCAAGAGTTGGATTTAAAATCTTCTCTCATGATGCTGATAGAGGGCTTCAAGAAAGACTTAAATAACTCCCTTTAAGAAATACAGGAGAACATCGGTCAACAGGTAAAAACCCTTAAAGAGAAAGGTCAAAAATCCCTTAAAGAAATACAGGGATCATAGGTCAACAGGCAGAAGCCCTTAAAGAAGAAACACAAAAATGCCTTAAAGAATTACAGAAAAACACAATCAAGAGAAGGAACTGAACAAAAACATCCAGGATCTAAAAGTGGAAGTAGAAACAATAAATTACAAAGTGAGACATCTCTGGAGATAGAAAACCTTGGAAAGAATTCAGGAATCATACAACAGAATACAAAAGATAAAAGAAAGAACCTCAGGTGCTGAAGATACCATAAAAATCATTGACTCAACAGTCAAAGAAAATGAAAAATACGTAAAGCTGATAACCCAAGACATCCAGGAAATCCAGGACACAATGAGAAGGCCAAACCTAAGGATTATAGGTATAGAGGACAGCGAGGATTTACATCTCAAAGGCCCAGTAAATATCTTCAACCAAATTGTAGAAGAAAACTTCTCTAACCTAGAGAAAAGAGATGCCTATGAACATACAAGAAGCCTGCAGAACTCCAAACAGACTGGACCAGAACAGAAAGTCCTCCCAGCACATAATAATCAAAACACGAAATTCACTAAAGAAAGAAAGTATTGATGTGGTGCATTAGTTCCTTAGCTTCATCCCTCTAAAGTTTGTGTAGGTTTTAAAATATCATGTGCACAGTTTTAAGAATTGTGTTCAGGGCTGGAGGAAGAGTTCAGTGGCGGAGTCCCTGTCTAACTTATAACTGACTCTGGGATTCATCCTCATCACTGTGAAAAAGAACTTCTGTTTGCTTGCAGATAATATTTAATTGCAAAAATCAGGTTTGGGAATAATTAAAGTGATACCATTCAGTTGATGAAAGAACCCACAGACAAGCGTAGGAGACCGGTTAGCTTGGGGTTATGTAACCCACCCACCATGCACTCGACAGCTGAATCCCTTCCCCTGCATGCGTTATGCATACATATCCCTCTCCAAACTGCACCAAACGACCTCAGCATCCCCTCAAGCCCCCACCCACACCAGTATACACCTCCTCACATCTTTGAACAATGCTGAAAGTTTTCCAGCTCCTGCTAACAATCAGGTTTATTCCCACCATTTCTGGCTTTGAATACTAGAAGGGCCAATCCATACTGAACTTGTTTTGGGTGCATTCATATTAAGGCGGAACTATATCCTCGAGTAAAGTTTAAGAGACTCTATGTTTACTGTGTTGAGCACTTGGACACACATTAAAATCAAATGCAGTATAGGATGAGACATGTGCGCTAGAGAAATGACGCTATAACCTGATCTGTCAATCAAAATAGAGAACTGCCCAAACTACTCCCTTATTAAGCAGATTCCCCTTGAATCCCATAGAAGGAAGCCCAGACACAGTAACTGGGGTGCTTGAGTATTCTCACTGCTGTGTCTCACTGTCAGTCTCTGAATAGTTTTCTTGATTCTTCTGTAAGCCGTGTGAACCCTTATTATCAGTTCTTGGGAAAGAAGCCAAGAACATGCAAGCATCTGGCTCCAGCCCAGACCACCAAGAACCACATTATCTTTGTTGGTAGAGCACTTGACAAGCATGCCCTGAGTCTTGCACTCAGTCCTGAGCAGTGCAGAAACTGCTTGTGCTGCTGCAATCCTGTAATCACAGAACTGGGGGTGGGGGGGGGCGTGGAGGCAGGAAATTGGAGGAACTCAAGACCATGCTTGGTCACATGAGAGTTCCAGGATAGCCTCATGCTTGGTCACGTGAGAGCTCCAGGCTAGCCTCAGTACAGACTGTCTCTGTACAAAACAAAGCAAAACAAACAAGTAAATAACCAAAAAACAAGCAATTCTTTTTCGCAGCCATACACTGCCAATAAAGTCTGTTATTTGCTTTTATTTCTCAGTGGCCACATTCATGACCTTTAATAAACATTTACCCAGAATGTGTTAGGTGCCAGGTTCCCTCTGCTTCTCCTGCAGTAAGTGCATAAACCCCAGATTGATGGTGAACAATCATAATCTCACGGCTAGAGGCCAGTGCAGAGCATCGCCATCTGGTCAACTCGGGTTCCAAAGAGGGACCACACCTCAAAACAACACGCCCTTTACCATGCTCTCCCGAAACGTCAGTATCCTCTCTTTCCAGCGAGGACAGACATCTGTCTGTCCTCTCTTCTACTCCGTCAGGCAGGCATCTTTCTCTCTTTTATGACTTCTATTTCCCCTCCTTCAGAGAACAAGATCTTTAGAAATATATAGGGATTGCTGAAGCGGGGTTAGGATGTAAATGATAGAAGACAAGATGGGAAGAGATGTGGAAACATGAGGAAACTAGAAAGCTGCCCATACGGGCAGGCAAGAAGGCTCAGCGGGTAAAGGTGCCAAGGTTGAGGACCTGAGTTCAATCCACATCTTTGAGGGAGAGAACCGACTCCCACGGTTGTCCTCTGCCCGCCCCCTCCCCTACACACACATCACATAAATAAATACAGGAATGAAGGGAACCACTATGACTGGGGAGAAAAGGCTCTAAGGGAGGAGGGGTGGAAATAATAAAACAGTGGGGGAGAGGAAGCAAGGGTGGGGGAGAGTAGTCTGGGAAAGAGGGAGTGAGATGAGGGAGGAGGGAGAGGAGGGGGAGGGGGAGAGGGGAAGGGGGAAGGAGGAGGAGACTAACCATAGTGAAATATGTAGGAAAAATCCCATATAGAAACCTATTGTGTTTTAAGTTAATTTTAAAAATTAAAATTAAAATTAAAAAAAACAACAACAGAAAAACGTGAAGTGTTTGGTTAGGAGTGTGGTTCATGGACACCGTCTGCAAGCCCTGGAGAAGCTCAAGGCCTTCCTGGACTACGTGAGACCCTGCCTCCAGAAAGAGACAGAAAAGCAAAAGATGCCCCAGCCCAACTGTCCAAACAAAGGCGTAACAGAGGAGGAGGAAGACGTGCCCAAGGTGCGGTGAGAGGCAGGGAGAGATTAAGGTAGCTGCTACCGGAGCAGGCTCCGCTGAGGTGGAAGAGCTGCTGAAAGGGATCTCAGGAAGGCTATCAGAAGTCTTCTCCTGGTCACCAAGCCCAAGACGGGTCCAGCCTGTCCTGCTACTCTGCTGTCTTTCAGAGTCTGGGTTTGGGTTGGAGGTTTTTTTGCAGTGCAATGTAAGATTCCTCTGGGCTGCTGGGCGAACCCCAATTCCCTGTCACACATTTGCAACTGGTGACTTGTGTTTGTCCTATAGTTGTACCTGGGACATCAACCAGTCACTTGGAGGGCTTCTAAAAGCACAGAGAGCTGGCCGTAGACATGTTTGGTGGACTACCGCACTGGGGACTACCTGTTCTGTGACTCTGCCATTTGTACAAGTGTCCTTCAGCCGCAGACCCTAAATGTTGTACATATGTCCTGACGTAGAGTTTGCTCCTCACCTCTTCACGCATCCAGTCTACAGCTGCCCTCCCCCTGCCATTCACCATTCATGAAGGACTCGGTGTTCTCTGTCCCTCACTCACCAGAACGGCACCAACAAAGAGGGGGTTCTCAGAAACCCTCCTATTCCATTATCATCCAAACAACCAGAAGTCAGTGCCTGTCCTCAGGAAGGGCACAGAAGGTCACCCATTGTGAAAGCTGTGATACCGCTATCCTTGAGAGACAGTCATGTGTCCCCAAGGCAGGGCAGATGAGCAGACAGCCAGGGGCTCTAGCAAGTATTTATAGTTGGGAGCTCTGGGGACTCCATCCCCAGGTTCCTTGTTAAGAAACAGAATGCTAATCATTTTGTTCCTGCTCTTGCCCCATGTGACCTGTTCTTTGAAGGAGGCAGGTGGCTTGTGATGGAGCAGGTATTAGGGATTTACCCCCTTGAGCCCCATTTTAGCTCAGACTGGGTCTCATAAGCAAGGCGGTCCTGGGAGGAGCCAAGTCCTCAACACGGTGTCCTGATGAACCTGAGGTGGGTCTTTCCCTCTGTCTGTCACAGGGGGACTCCATGGGCATTTGTGGCATTTGGAAATGCCACAAGGAAGGTTTCTGGAAAATAATAAGCAACCGATCAATACGCATTGAATAAATAAGCTATCAGGTGTTTAAGTTTTTAATGGTGCTGGAGTCAAAAGGACATATCTGAGCTGGGAGGTCAGGTGCTACAGCTCCCATGTCATTGTCCCTTTTTGACAAGGAATTATACAGTGACACATGGATAATGTGGGGAACAACCCTCTGTATTATTCTGTAATAAACACAGAGACTAGCAAAAGCAAGGCAGGTTTGGATACACCTGTGCAGAGAGGATGCAGGCGTAGAGAACAGACCAATGACTGGCATACACCTGTGTTTTATTTAATTTATTTTTTATTTTTAATGTGTATGGGTGTGTTTTGTCAGCATGCTTGTCTATGCATCACTTGCATTTCTGGTGCCCAGAGGCCAGGAAAGGGCATCGACTTCCTGGAACTGCAGTTACAGCTGTTGTGATTCACCATCTGGGTGCTGCAAATTGAATCTCAGTCCCTTGGAAGGGCAGCCAGTGGTATTAACCACTTAACCAGAGTTCTTTTTTTTTTTTAAATATTTATTTATTTTTATTTATATGAGTACACTGTAGCGGTCTTCAGACACACCATCACACTGTTTCTAGTATAATCCCCTTCTCAAAGTCCCCATCCTGTAGGCACAGGACTAAGGAATAAGGAGGCCTAAGATTACCCCCTTCTCTGTCACTTTCCAGCTCTTAAGTTTTGAGATCAGCAGGTGCCAGCCACCGGCTTGGTGAGGGAAGGTTGAGTAGCTCCTCCTCACCTGTGACTCTTTGATGTTACAACTCTGCATTATTTAATTACGTAACTGCTGAAGAACATGAATTGTTCTTTGAAAGTCTCTACCAGGCTGGACGAGGGCAGATGCAGGCCCGAGCATGGCGGACGTGGCACTGGCAGATCTTACGTTTTACCCTTCTCCCCTTACTCAAAACCATTAGATTACATGCCTAAGGCTGGCCACCAAGGTCTCCTCCTTTATTTGGCCAGTGACTCATTCCTGAGGCCTGATCACCAAGGTCCAACTAGCAAAACATCAAGGTGCAGTAATCACATTTGTTATTTTGACTAACCCAATTAAAATACCCAATGAAAGCTGGGTGGTGGTGGCGCACACCTCTAATCCCAGCACTTGGGAGGCAGAGGCAGGCAGATTTCTGAGTTTGAGGCCAGCATGGTCTACAGAGTGAGTTCCAGGACAGCCAGGGCTACACAGAGAAACCCTGTCTCAAAAAAACAAAAAACAAACAAACAAAAAAACCCAAAAAACCAAACCAAACAAACAAACAAAAAACCAATGAGAGCTTACCAGCATATCTTAGCTCATTTTAACACAGACCTCTAATAGTCACTATAGATTTGGTTTGTGCTTGGTAACTGGTATTTAGATGTGGTCTGTGCCTGATCTGTGGTCCAGAGGGGAGCATCCCTCAATCCGAGGTTCCCCTTCATGTTTGTTCAATGCCTAGGTGCTGCTTAGATGCTCCCCTCCCATCCCTCTCTGTATCCCAAGCCCCACCCTTTCCCTCTTTTCTCTCTCTTCCCCACATTCTCTCCCACCCCTTTCTATCTGTCCCTCTTTGGGTTTTCCTCTCACCCTCTTTTACCCCCGCTCCCTCTTCATTTCTATCTCCCCTTCTTTCCCTTTGTTCTCTATTTTTCCTTTCTTGTTCCTGCTTTCCCCCCACTTTCTTTCTAAAGGGAATGAGCCACAGTTCTTAACCAGGAAAATTCACCCCCAGGACACACCTATGCAGACATTTAAAAAATTATACTTTATTTATTTGTGTGTGTGTGTGTGTGTGTGTGTGATGGTGCATTTGTTGTCAGAAGACAAGTCCTAGGAGTCCGCTCTCTCTTTCTACGTCTAACTCAGAGCATCAGGCTTGGCAGCAAGTGTCCTTCGCACTGAGCCATTTCACCAGACCATGCGTAGACATTCGAGGCGGTCAGAGCTCTGAGAACGACCAACATGTTCAAGGACACTGCCTAACGTGTTCTGGAACACAGCACCATCCTCTTCCCCAAGCAGAAGTCAGTATGAACCAACGATGCCAGTGTTGACACAAACGGAAAGATCTGAGGGGTGATTTGACCTCTGCTTGCCTCTGGCACCTAGAATGGGAAGGTGAACTTAATGGTATTCTTCAGGTAAATATGAGCATTTCTAGATATTTAAACTCAATAAATCTGTAAAATCTCCAGATGAGGAGATGAAATTAAGGGCACGTATATGAGAGGCAAGAACTCTACCACCACAGAGTCACACCCCCACGTGTTCTCCCTTCCCTTCCCTTCCCTTCCCTTCCCTTCCCTTCCCTTCCCTTCCCTTTCCTTCCCTTTCCTTCCCTTTCCTTCCCTTTCCTTCCCTTTCCTTCCCTTTCCTTCCCTTTCCTTCCCTTTCCTTCCCTTTCCTTCCCTTTCCTTCCCTCTTTCCTTCCCTTCCCTTTCCCTTTCCCTTCCCTTCCCTTCCCTTCCTTCCCTTCCCTTCCCTTTCCTTTCCCTTCCCTTTCCCTTTCCCTTCCCTTTCCCTTCCCTTCCCTTCCCTTCCCTTCCCTTCTCTCTCTCTCTCTCTCTCTCTCTCTCTCTCTCTCTCTCTCTCTCTCTCTCCAGTGTTTTCTATAATCCCAGAATGGACTTGAACTTGATATGTAGCTGTGAATGACTTTGAACTCCTGATTCTCCTCTGATTTTCCTGCCTGTACCTCCTAGGTGCTGGGATTAGAGGTGTATATCACCATGCCCAGTTAAAAATGTGTTTTTTACATTTATTTATTTAGCATGTGTGTGTGTGTGTGTGTGTGTGTGTGTGTGATGGGCCAAGGTGCATGGGAGCCATTGCCTGAGTGTGAAGGTCAGAGAGTAACTCAAGAGAGTTAGTTCCTTCCTTTCCTTCTGTGGGGCCTGAGAATCAAACTCGGGCTGTCAGGGTTTTCTTTTTTCTTATTTATTTATTTATTATTTCAATTTTAATTAAACGAATACAATTTATTTTAAAATGTACAACTCAGTATTGACATTTTTGAAGTCATCAAAATAAGTTATAATAGTTAATACCTCTTAAATATACACAATATCTTCTGAAGCTAAAAGTAATATGCACTCAACTAGGTTTTAAAATCTATTTGGAACATTAAACATGATAGAAGTTGAAAAAATCTTTTATGAAGTCCTCTATGAAACAAAATTGTGACAGGTTCCTGATTAGACAGAAACCATTCCATCTCTAAGGGACAATATGCAGTGTAACTGTGGCTTCATAGAACAAATCGGGTAGTGTTTATTCTGTTTCTATTTTGTGAAATACTTTGAAGAGTGTTGGTGTTAGGTTTTCTTTGAAGGTCTGATAGAATTCTGCACTAAACCCATTTGGTTCTGGGCTGGTTTTGGTTGGGAGACTTTTAATGACTGTGTCTATTTCTTTAGGGGTTATGGGACTGTTTAGATGATTTATCTGATCCTGATTTAACTTTGGTTTTTAGTATCTGTCTAGAAAATTGTCTATTTCCATCTAGATTTGCCAGTTTTGTTGAATCCGATGATTTTTTGAATTTCCTCAGTTTTTGTTGTTATATCTCCATTTTCATTTCTTTTTCTTTCTTTTTCCTTTCTTCCTTTCTTCCTTTCTTTCTTTTTTCTGTTTGTTTTTTTGAGACAGGGTTTCTCTGTATAGCCCTGGCTGTCTTGGAACTCACTCTGTAGACCAGGCTGGCCTCGAACTCAGAAATCCGCCTGCCTCTGCCTCCCAAGTGCTGGGATTACAGGCGTGAGCCGCCACTGCCCGGCTCCCTTTTCATTTCTGATTTTGTTAATCTGGGTTCTCTCTCTGTGCCCTCTGTTTAGTCTGGCCAAGGCTTCATCTATCTTGTTGATTTTCTCGAAGAACCAACTCCTGGTATTGTTGATTCTTTGTATGGTTCTTTTTGTTTCTACTTGGTTGATTTCAGCCCTGAATTTGATGATTTCCTGCTGTTTACTCCTCTTGGGTGAATTTGCTTCTTTTTGTTCTAGAGCTTTCAGGTGTGCTGTTAAACTGCTAGTGTCTGCTCTCTCCATTTTCTTTTTGGAGGCACTCAGAGCTTGAGTTTTCCTCTTAGCACTGCTTTCATTGTATCCCATAAGTTTGGGTATGTTGTGTCTTTATTTTCATTAAATTCTAAAAAGTCTTTAATTTCTTTCTTTATTTCTTCCTTGGCCAAGATATCATTGAGTAGGGTGTTGTTCAACTTCCATGTATATGTGGGTTTTCTGTTGTTTTTGTTGCTATTGAAGACCAGTCTTAGTCTGTGGTGATCTGATAGGAGGCATGGGATTATTTCAATCTTGTATCTGTTGAGGTCTGTTTTGTGACCGATTTATATGGTCAGTTTTGGAGAAGGTACCATGCGGTGCTGAGAAGAAGGTATACTCTTTTGATTTAGGATAAAATGTTCTATAGATAACTGTTAAATCCATTTGGTCTGTAACTTCTGTTAGTTTCAATGTGCCTCTGCTTAGTTTGTGTTTCCATGATTTGTCCATTGATGAGAGTGGGGTGTTGAATTCTTCTACTTTTATTGTGTAGGGTGCAATGTGTACTTTGAACTTTAGTAAAGTTTCTTTTATGAATGTGGGTGCTCTTGCGTTTGGAACATAGATGTTCAGAACTGAGAGTTCTTCTTGATAGATTTTAGCCTTTGATAAGTATGAAATGTCCTTCCTTATCCTTTTTGATAACTTTTAGTTGAAAGTTGATTTTATTCGATATTAGAATGGCTACTCCAGCTCGTTTCTTGGGACCATTTTCTTGGAAAACTGTTTTCCAGCCCTTTACTCGGAGGTAGTTTCCTGTATGCAGCAAAATGTTGGGTCCTGTTTACATATCCAGTCTGTTAGTCTATGTCTTTTTATTTGGGAATTGAGTCCTTTGAAGTTAAAGAGATATTAAGGAATAGTGATTGTTGCTTCCTGTTGTTTTTTATGTTAATTTTATGTTCACGTAGTCATCTTCTTTTGGGTTTGTTAAAAGATTACTTTCTTGATTTTTCTAGGGTGTAATTTCCCTCCTTGTGTTGGTGTTGTCCATCTATTAACCCTTGTAGTGCTGGATTTATTATGTAAATTTGTTTTTGTCATGGAATATCTTGGTTTCTCCATCTATGGTAATAGATGTTCTTTTAGAGTCTATATAACATCTGCCCAGGAACTTCCAGCTTTCATAGTCTCTGGTGAGAAGTTTGGTATCATTATAATAGGTCTGCTTTTATATGCTACTTGTCCTTTTCCCATTACTGCTTTTAATATTCTTTTTTTGTTTTGTGCATTTGGCATTTTGACTATTATGTGACGGGAGGAATTTCTTTTCTGGTCCAATCTATTTGGAGTTCTATAGGCTTCTTGTATGTTCATGGACATCTCTTTCTTTAGGTTAGGGAAGTTTTCTTCTATAATTTTGTTGAAGATATTTACCAGCCCTTTAAATTGGGAATCCTCACTCTCTTCTATACCTATTATTCTTAGGTTTGGTCTTCTCATTGTGTCCTGGATTTCCTGAATGTTTTGGTTTAGGACCCTTTTGCATTTTGCATTTTCTTTGACTGTTGTGTTAATATTTTCTATGGTGTCTTCTGCTCCTGAGATTCTCTCTTCTATCTCTTGTATTCTGTTGGTGATGCTTGCATCTATGACTCCTGATTTCTTTCCTAGGTTTTCTATCTCCAGGGTTGTCTCCATTTGTGATTTCTTCATTGTTTCTATTTCCATTTTTAGATCCTGGATGGTTTTGCTAAATTCTTTCACCTGTTTGGTTGTGTTTTCCTATAATTCTTTAAGGGATTTTTGTGTTTCCTTTTTAAGGACTTCTAGCTGTTTACCCCTGTTCTCCTGTATTTCTTTAAGGGGGTTATTTATATCCTTCTTAAAGTCCTCCATCATCATCATGAGATGTGATTTTAAATCAGAGTCTTGTTTTTCTGGTGTGTTGGGGTATCCAGGGCTTGCTGTGGTGGTAGAACTGGTTTTTGATGATTTCAAATAGCCTTGGTTTCTGTTGCTTATGTTTTTGCCCTTCCCTCTCTCCATCTTGTTATCTCTGGTGTTAGCTGGTCTTGCTGTCTCTGTCTATGGCTTGTCTTTCCTGCAAGCCTGTGTGTCAGTACTCCTGGGAGACCAGTTCTCTCCAGGAGGGATTTGAGTATGGAGAGCTGTGGCACAGGGTCAGCTCCAGGGAGGAGACAGAAACTGGAAGGATTCTGTCACCTGCTGTTTCTCTGTTCTGTGTCCTGATGGCTCTGGGCAGGTCTCTCTTGGGCCAGGAATTTGAGCAGAAGTGGTGGTATTATCTGTGCTCACAGGTGTGCTGGCACTTCTGGGAGACCAGCTCTCTCCTGACAGTATTTGGATATGTTTATTTGTTTGTTTGTTTGTTTATGAATCTCTGCTCAGCTCCTACGCTTGTGTCCTCCTCTGTGGTCCCCAGGCCGACCCCCTGCCAGGCTGTCAGTTTGTGTGGTTAAGAACCTTTGTCTGCTGAGCCTTCTTGCCAGTCCTTCTGTTTTGGTTGTTCTGCTTGCCAACTTGACACAAATTAGTTATGTGAGCAGAGGAAACTCAGTTAAGAAAATGCCTCTATCAGACTGGCCTGTAGGCAACCAGGTTTGGCATTTTTCTTGATAAATGGTCGATGTGGGAGGGCTTAGCCCATGGGTCTAGGGGTAGTGGTTGGGGTTGGGAGGGTAGGAGAACACTGCTATCCCTGGGAAGGTGGTTCTGAGTCGTCTAAAAAGGTAGGCTGCGCCAACCATGAGGAGTAAGGCAGCTAGCAGCATTCCTCCTTGGCCTTTGCTTCAGTTCCAACCTCTAAGTTCCTTCCCCACTGAGTTCCTGCCCGAGCTTCCCTCAGTGGTGGACCGTTACCTGGAAGTATAAACAAAAATCCCTTTTTTCCACCTCAAGTTGCTTTTAGTTACTCTGTTTTATCACAGCAATAGAAACCCTCACGAAGACATCCTCCTACCCAGTGTTTTAAGATGCTGGGTATCAGGCCTATAGTTTCATTACACTAGACAAATGGTTTTCCAATTGAATTGCATCTCCAGACTCCTAACTTGTGTCCTTTAAAGACAAGTGAGATAGCACTTATCTTTAAGTGAGATAAGCACTGTTTGACAGTCATGTGTGTCCTGCATGCACCATGCTACATGGGTTTAAGTGGCAAAGCACGGGTTCTGTAAGAGCAGGTGTGGGCGAAATGACAGATATATGACACAAGAGCAGGCTGGAGCTTGACTCATGACCAAGGATGTCAAAGAGAGGATAAAAGCAACAAACATGGGAGAGGCATTGCCATCGTGACCCCAGTGTGGATGCTGATGTCACCCACATTGTCTTCACTGTAATCCCGTGGGACTGAGAGGACATGGAGTGCCAGGTAGCCTCATGGTTGGTTTTAAGTGGCGAGAAAAAGATTGTGGCTTAAAGACCCACAAGAAGACTGACTATGAAAGGCCAACTAAGAATTAATTATTGTATCATAAAAGATTATTTAAAATGGTTCCTCAGTGGTCTGGGCTTATCTATAGAATAATTACTTCATTATGAATCATATCCCAACTAGTAAACATCCATGATGTGACTTGTTCATAATCTCTCCAGAAGGTGTTGATGTTGTTATTATTATTATTATCATCATTATTATAACATGTATCTGTGTACAGGCTTTTGCATGTGGGTGCAGGTGCCTGAAGAGGCCAGAAGAGGGCACTGGATCCCTTGGAGTGAAGTTGCGTGGTACCCAGTGAGGGTGCTTGGACCCGAACTCAGATCTTACAAAATAGCTATATTCACTCTTCAACCCCCCTGAAGTTGTTTTCTCTAGTTTTAAAATCACATTTATTTCTCTCTCCCTCCTCATCTCTGTACCTGTTCATTATTGTCATATTAAGGATTGAAGAGGGGTGGGGTGGAGAGATTAATTTCTCCTTGGTACAGTTTGACCAAGAATCAGCCCGAATTTGAATTCTCCACTTTTATCTGTCTATAGTCTGCGATTACTTGCCTGTTTATTGTGTATATTTGATCCGTCTCTACTGTTTTTCTGTTGTGCTGGTGCATTATTTGCATTTGACATGTGCCTATCCCTAAGAAAGGGCTTGTTTTGTATTTATTGACTAGCACAGAAAGCATGATATGGGAAAGGAATACATTCTTCTTAAAATTTGTTTATTTATTAACTTTAGATCATGGTCACTGATCCCCCTCTCCCCTCACAGAGTACCTTCCCCATCTGCCCCTCCACTTTCCCTCCGAGAGGGTGGAGGCTTCCTCTGGACAGTACCCCAGCCACATCAAGTCTTTGCAGGGCTAGGCATATTCTCTCCCACTGAGGTCAGGCAAGGCAGCCCAGCCAGAGGAATAGATTCCCCACATAGGCAACAGCTTTAGGGACAGCCCCTGCTCCAGGTGCTGGGGAACTCACCTTGTTGCACATCTGATATGCAGGTCCATCTCAGTGTATGCTCATTGGTTGGTAGTTCTTGAAGAACCCCCAAGGGTCCAGGGTAGTTGACTCTGTTGGTCTTCCTGTGGAGCTCTTATCCCCTTTGGGGACTTCAACCTTACCCTGACTCATCCATAAGAGTTGCTAAGAGTCCGTCCAATGTTTGTTGTGAGTCTCTGGATCTCTTTCAGTCAGCCTCTAGGAGGACAGTCACACTGGGCTCTTGTCTGCAGGTATAACAGAGTATAACAGTGTCAGGGAGTGGGGTGTGTCCATGGGATGGGTCTAAAGTTGGCCAGTTAATTGTTGGCCATCCCCTCAATCTCTGCTCCATCTCACAACAGTTGTGAGTTGCCCTGGTGCTATTTGTATTCTGATGTTAATTCTGCTTCCTCAAGAGGGGCAGCCCTCTGAGGCAGGAGTGGATCACACTCATGTGATTGCATATGAACCTTCTCCCCATTTTAACTGGTCAAATAAAGGCTAGAGCCTGTGATAGGGCAGTGGTCACATGAACCTTCTCCCCATTTTAACTGCCTGTGATAGGGCAGTGGCAGGGAAAGGTGGGGCTGGAAGTTTTAGGGAGTGGGGGAAGAGAAGGAGAGAGAAGAACGACAGAGGAAGAGGTGGTGGAAGGAAGATGGAGCAGAACCACATGGCCCGGAGAAGTTGCAAGTAGCAAGGGGTCTCATAGTCGGGGACTAGGGTAGTGTAGTGGTAAATCTGCCCAATCTAGGTTTGCAGCCTCTAAATATTGCAACTGAGTTGTGTGTTTTTGCATGGACTTATTGGGGTTGGAGATGTATTGCAAAATAGAACAATGAATTCTTGACAGAGACCTTTAACAGAGTTTCACAAAGGAAGACATTTTTTTCTTGACCCCAAATGACCCAGAATAAGCACTTAAAACTGTACACAGACATTATCAACCTGTATCTATACATTGCCTCCATCATTTAAGAGATGTTTGTTCTTTAAGGTTGCTTTCAGCCTGTTGGCTGCTCCTGGTAAATGATTACAACACACACACACACACACACACACACACACACACACACACACACACACTTGACTATTTTGGGTCAGAGGTATGGAAGTATATATAACTTGAGGTTAAAGCTATGCATTGAGCTTAAGTTTTAAAAGCATGGGAAATCTAGAGCACAGTAAGGTTGGCTACATTGGTGAACACACAGTAAGATATCAGCCTGTGTCTTAAAAGATCTCAAGACATATTAGTAATCGTCCTGCAAGGTCTGGAAAAAGTTCAGCATCTTTGGAAGGATATCTAATGTATATATCACTACACGCCTGCATCTATCACAAGGTGAAGGCCATTTGAGGACTGGATTCTCCCTTCCACTTTGCCGAAGCAAGATTGTCTTGTTCCTGGTGCTGTGGTTTGTAGTCCCATCAAGCAAGCCTGCCAGCATTCCTCACATCCTCCAGTCTCTGCTTCTCATTGCTCTACAGGAATTTTGTACACGCCATAGTATCTTGCGACAAATAATTGTATTTATGCTCTGAGAATTTCATACAGTGCATTTTATTCATATTTCCCCATCTCATTCCCCAACTCCTCTTAGATCAATAATCTCTACCCCCTATCTTGGACCTCTCTAGACCCACAACTTCTGTTTGAAATGTCCAAATACTGGATTGCGGTTGCCTTACCAGAGGCTACATTAAAAAGAAAACTGGCGTTCTTTTCCCTAAGAGGCATCAGTTGTCAACAGGACTCAGGTAGGATGGGGCCTCACAGCCCCTGCCTGCTCCCTGCTAGAAGGTCGAGCCAGTATCCAGTTTTTGACACGGGTTCTGCGAATTGAACTCAGGCCATCAGGTTCTTGAGATGTTCGCCCTGGGAGCCATCTCCTCAACCCTATTTTCTGGTACAAAATTTTGCTACATTGCTTAGTCTCAAGTGAACTCCCTGCTCCAACTTCCTGCGTTGCTGTGTCTCTGAGTACACACTACTCAGGGCAAGCCTTTCTGTTTTAATGCTACTCATGTTTACTTTCTACAAATTTGTTTTTATTATTATCGTTACTGTCTGCGTGCACATGTGCCGTTTGCACACGGGGAGATCAGAGGACAACCTCGCCCCTTCCACCTTTATATGGGATCTTGCTTCGTGTACTGGATATTTTTTATGTCAACTTGATACCAGCTAAAGTCATCCGAGAGGAGGAAACCTCAACTGAGAAAAACGCCTCCATCTGATCAAGGCGCAGGAATGCGCATAGGGCATCTCTTTAATTAGTGATTGACGGGGAAAAGCTCAGCCCATTGTTGGTGGGATCACCCTGGCCTGGTGGTCCAGGGTTCTATGAGAAAGCATGTTGAGCCAGTCATGAGGAACAAGCCAGTAAGTCATATTCCGTCCTGGCTTCTGCAGCAGCTCCTGCCTCCTGGCTCCTGTCCTGATGTCCTTTAGTGAGGAACAGTGATGTGGAAGCGTAAGCCAAATACACTTTCCTCCCCACGTTGCTTCTGATCCTACATTTCATCATAGCAAGAGTAACCTGAAGACACTCAGCAAGCGTTTTTCCTACTGAGTCACATGACTCACAGGTCCCATCTCCTTTCATTAGGTAGCTAATGTATATTTTCAGATCATTCATGTTATCATCATGGCCTTTGTGTCCAAATCTTTCTTCATATCTGAGAGCATAGTGTCAAGGTTTTTGCAAAGCTTGCTCATTTGTTTGTTTATTTGGATGCGTGTGGGTCATGGTAAGCAGATATCTAGATATTTAACTCATTAATTTTAATAGCTGCATAATACCCCGTGAGATGAATGTGCTCTGATTGTGAAGCTTTTCCACCTTGTGTATGATGCAGGGTGTTTCCAGTTTACTTTCGTTGCCTCTATAATCAATCTTCAGTAAACATATTTGTGGAGATGGCTTCCCAGATGTGGGATTCCCTTTTTTACGTCTTTGTGTATCCATTTGTTTGATGTGTAGGGGTGCTTTGCCTGCATTCTTGTCTGTACACTGTGTGCACGCCTTGTGCCTCCTGGAAGCGTAAGGTCCTTCCACGGGTTTGGAATCACAGACCGTCGTGCCCGCCCTACGTGCTTGTAATGTAATCCTGATTCTCTGGAAAGGAAACTCTTTAAGTGCTGGGCCACCTCTTCAGTCAATGTGGAATTTCAAATAGATATTGTCGTCTTAATTTTCCCAGTGTTCAGCGACAAGCTACATCCCCACTAGGACCAGGAGCGCCTCCTTGTGTGTCTGTGTGCACCGGGTGTTGTTATTCTTTTCCTGTTATTGCTCCCTCCCTCCTTTTCCTTCTCCCTTCCCTCCCCTAGTCCACGATTTGATTTCTGTTCTTTTTTTAAAAAGATATTTATTTAAAGATTTATTTATCATATGTAAGTACACTGTAGCTGTCTTCAGACACCAGAAGAGGGCGTCAGATCTCTTTACAGATGGTTGTGAGTCACCTTGTGGTTACTGGGATTTGAACTCAGGACCTTCGGAAGAGCAGGCGGTGCTCTTACCCCTCCCCCCCAAGCCATCTCCCCCGAGCCATCTCCCCAGCCCCTTGCTTTCTCTTCCTCTTCAGCTTTCTCTTCTCCTCTCTTCCTCCTCTCCCCTTTCCTTTCCTCCTCATCCTTCTTTCCCCTCTTCTTTCAAATAACAATGGTGGATCTGTTAGACGAAAAGCTAGAAGCCATTCGAGCCTCTCCTCACTTGTTTGTTTCATGATTTAAGCCTTTCATCTTTGGGATCATGCACTTCACACATTTGTTTTCCTGAGAAGGATCCTACTCTGTAGCCTACCCTGGCTTTGAACTTGTAATCCTCCATCCTCACCCTCTTGAGTGCTGGGATGATGGTTGTCTGGCTTCAACTAGCAGCAATGCTTTCAAGGTCCTTCTGTTATAGTGTGTATCTGTGGTCCATCATTTTATGGTCTCACAACAGTCCATTGAATGGTTTACAGTATTTTGTTTACCTTACTTTTTGTTTCCACTCCTTGTCTAAGGTGAATAATATTCCGAGGAAACAGTATATACAACAACACGTTCACTAAAACATCAGTGTTTTGGTTCTTTTGGGTATATGGCTAGGAACAGAATTGCTGAGTTATATGGCAATTCTACTTATCATTTAAACGATTATGTTTATTAATTTTGTGTACTTCTATTGCATGTATAACGGTAAGCATGTTGAGGTTAGTGCAGGTTTAGGTATTGGGTTTCCTCTACCACATGAGTCAGGGATCAAACTCAGGTCATTAAACTTGGCAGCAAGGACATCACTGCTGAGCCATCTTGCTGGCCCCTGGTAATTCTGTTATAATGCATTGAAAAGAACCATTAAAAAAACCTTAGATAAACATTTTTAAAGATTTATTTATTTTATATATCATAGTACACTGCCTCTGTCTTCAGACACACCAGTAAAGGGCACTGGATCCCATTACAGATGGCTGTGAGGCACTATATGGTTGCTGGGAATTGAACTTGGGACTTCTGGAAGAGTAGTCAATGCTCTTAAGAACTGAGCCATCTCTCCAGCCCCAAGAACCATTTTTTTTTTTTAAAACCATCGAAGCTGTGTTATTTCTGTGGTATCAGCAGTTGTTTTCTTTTTTCTCTTTCCTTTTTTTATTTTTAAATCTGAAGATAGGATCTCATTATGTAGCCTTTGCTAGCCCAGTACATGGTATGAACCAGGATGGCATCAAACTCATAGCAATACACTTGCTTTTGCCTCCTAAGTGCTGGACCTAAAGGCACACTCCATTCTGCTGAGCCCTTGGC
The DNA here is from genome assembly GCF_947179515.1 of Apodemus sylvaticus. Lineage (NCBI taxonomy): Eukaryota > Metazoa > Chordata > Mammalia > Rodentia > Muridae > Apodemus > Apodemus sylvaticus. Next base: position 53,926,786 of record NC_067491.1, on the reverse strand, counting down.
AGCTGTCAGACTTCCTCAGATAAGTTTAATGTCAAGATTGCACACTTCCGTCTTAGTAGTAATGCTTTGTTGTATATGTGTATGTGTGCTGGGGGCTGCTGTGGATGATACTTGATCTTGATTGTGGTGGGCAAGAGCTCTTCTACTGAGATACAACCCCAGTCTTCTCTTAGGCAATCTTTAATGACATTTCCTAACCACAGCCTTCACATTGGGCCAGCTTTCCACTCATTCTTGAGTCAATACACACTCTTTTCTTTTTCAAATGTGTTGTCTTATAGGGCTGGCGATTTACCTCAGTTGGTAGCGTGCTCACACAGCATGCTCCAGGCCCTGGATTGGATCCTGAAGAGCACAGAAAATTGCTATGGCTGTGACTCCAGAATTTTGGACGTGGAGGCAGCAGGCTCCTGAATTCAAGGTCATCTGCACAGCAAGCTGGAGGCCCCAACATGGCAGTGCCTTAAGAGGATTTGCTCCACTTGGAAAGACAAAAAACCTAGAATAGTGAAAACAATTCTCAACAATAAATTGAGCAATAGTGACAAAAACTGCATGGTATTGGTACAGAGACAGACACTTAGATCAATGGAATAGAATTGAAGATCCAGAAATAGAACCACACACTTACAGACACTTAATCTTTGACAAAGAAGCCAAAAATATACAATGGAAAAAAGATAGCATCTTCAATAAATGGTGCTGGTATAACTGACAGTCTGTATGTAGAAAAATGAAAATAGACCCATATTGGTCACCTTGCACAAAGCTCAAGTCCATGTAGATCTAGGACCTCAACATAAAACCATATACACTGAATCTAGTAGAAGAGAAAGTGGGAAAGGGCCATGAACTCATTGGCTCAGGGGGAAATTTCCTAAACAGAACTCCAATGGCTCACATCCTAAGATCAAGAACTGATAAATGGGACCCAATGAAACTGGAAAGCTTCTGTAAGACAAAGGACATAGTCAATAAGACAAATTGGCAACCTACAGATTGGGAAAAAATCTTCACTAACCTCACATCCAATAGAGGGCTAATATCCAAAACATATAAAGGACTCAAGAAGCTAACTATCAAAAAACAAAACAACCCAATCAAAATGGATATAGAACTAAACAGAGAGTTCATAACAATGGAATCTTGAATGGCTGAGAAGCACCTAAAGAAATATTCAAAGTCCTTAATGATCAGAGAAATGCAAATCAAAAGGACCCTGAAATTCTACCTTACTCCAATCAGAATGGCTAAGATAAAAATCTCAGGTGATAACACATATTGGTGAGGATGTGGAGGAAGAGGAACACTCCTCAATTGCTGGTGGGATTGCAAACGTGTACAACCACTCTGGAAATCAATCTGGAGGTTCCTCAGAAAATTGGAAATAGATCTACCTGAAGACCCAGCAATATCACTCTTGGGAATATACCCAAAAGATGCCCCACCATGCCACAGGGGCACGTGTTCCACTATGTTCATAGCAGCCTTATTTGTGTTAGCCAGAAGCTGGAAACAACCCAGATGTCCCACAACAGAAGAATGGATACAGAAAACGTGGTTCATTTACACAATGGAATACTACTCAGCTATTAAGAACAAGGACATCCTGAGTTTTGCAGCAAATGGATGGAACTAGAAAATATCATCCTGAGTGATGTAACTCAGACCCAAAAGGACATGCCTGGCATGTACTCAGCAATAAGTGGATATTAGACAACAAAAGTATAGAATACCCAAGATACAGTCCACAGAACTCAGAAAGATCAACAAGCTGAAGTGCCCAAGTGAGGACGCCTCAGTCCCACTTGGGAGGGAGAAGAAAGCAATCACAAGTGGGGAGGGAGGGAGGGAAAGTGCATGGGAGTAAAGAGGGGAACCTGATCTGGTATTGGGTAGGGGAAAAGGACTGAAGCCCTGAGGGCCAGCCAGCAGAAAGAATGGAAACAGGCAACCTGGGAGGTAGGAGGTTGGGGGGACCCTTCAGAATGCACCAGAGGCCTAGGAGGTGAGAGACTCTCAGGACTCAAGGAGAGGGTCCTTAGATGAAATGCTCTATGGTGAGGAGAGGGAACTTATAGAACCCACCTCCAGCAGGTAGACAGGGCATCGAGTGAGGGAGCAGATTGCCATCCCACAGTCAAAACTCTGACCCATAATTTGTTCCTGTCTAAAAGAACTGCAGAGATGGAAATGGAGGGGAGCCTGAGGAAAAGAAGGCCCAGTGACAGGGCCAAAGTGGGGTCCAGCTCAAGGTGAGGTCCCAAGGCCTGACACTATCACTGAGGCTATAGAGCACTCACAAAAACGGACCTAGCATGACCACACTCCGGAAGACCCAACAAGCAGCTGAAAGTGTCAGATGCAGATATTTGCACCCAACCAATGGACAGGAGCTGCTGGCCCCTGTGGTTGAATTAGGGAAGGCTAAAAGAAACTGAGGAGAAGGGCGACCCTGCAGGAGGACCAGGAGACTCAATTAACCTGGACCTTTGTGATCTCTCAAACACTGGACCACCAACCAGGCAGCACACACCAGCTGATGTGAGGCCCCCAACACAGATACAGCAGAGGACTGCCGGGTCTGGACTGCAGGGTCTGAGTTTAATCACAGATGATACACCTAACCCTCAAGAGACTGGAGGCCCTAGGGAGTTTAGAAGTCTGGTGGGGTGGGGGGTGGGGACATCCTCGTGGAGACATGGGAGTGGGGAGGAGGTATGGGATGTGGAACAGTCAGAGGGTGGACCAGGAGGGAATAAAATCTGGATGGTAAAATAAATAAATAAATGTTTAAACAAAAAAACAAACAAACAAAAAATCCCAATGTGTTCAAAACATTTAAAAAGGAGAAATGTCTTACAGTTTAATAACAATAGAATCACCTATTGAGGTTTTCACTGGTGCACAAGAGCTTTTCAATGCTGTCATGAAAATAATAATAATAATAATAATAATAATAAAAAAAGAATATACCATCTTAAAAAAAAAGAGGATTCGCTCAGTGTTCACTCAATTGTCACAGTAGGAACATACATTTCCTGGTGCTAAGGTGAGTCTTGGAATTGTTGACCCTGGTAGGCTTTTCTGTAGTGAAGTTTGACTCCCACCTCTGTGGTCCTCTTCTTCATCCCAGCAGGAAAAGACTCCAGTTTGAAACCCAGAAGGACTGGTTTAAGGGGTTCATCTCATTAATCGCTAATGAGCTCCCAATCACCGTATCTGTCTGAACATCCTGATCTTGCCTGTATCTGAACCTGGACTCTCACCAACTCTCCTTTGGCAACCTTAAGTACAGAGCCTAAGGTTGGCATTCTCACCTGGTTACAGCGATAGAAGCCATCTCCAAAGTGATTGCCTCATGATAATCGTGAATAGTTACGAGATGTGATGTGATCTTTCAATGTAGGTGTGCATTGTGAAATGCTGGGGCAATTAGCCCTTCAAACATCTGCCTTCTCTGTGGTGAGGATATCTTAAATATCTTCTATTTACTAGCAATATATGATGAATTACTCTCACGGACGACCACAAAACTGTCACACGGTGTGTCGGAACACATTCCTTCTTCTCTTCTCTTCCCCCTGTCCCCGACTTTTTCTAGGTAGTCCAGGGTGGCCTTGAACCACGAGATTCTCCTGCATTAGGCTGTCAAGGGCTGGCATGGCAGTTGTATAGCACCACACCCTGTTTACTCCTCCATCTGACAATGTTGTTGTCCCTGCGTACTTATGTGTCACCATCCTTCTTACAAGCTCAGGAGGCATCCATTATTTTACACTCAACTTCCATGACATCGACTCCTTTCAGTTCTACACCAGCGAGAATAGACAGTCCTTGTCTTTCTGTGGCTCACTATAGGCACAACGTGTAAAATAATAACACAATGTCCTCTCAGCTCACCCTCCATGGGACTGCATTATTTTCCTATCTGGATAGAATTGGATAGACGCATTTTTGTAAACCCATACTTTATTCTGAGTATAATAGCACAGTTTACCTGTCGAATAGCAGTATAATAGAATGATTCAGTATAGCTTTGAAAAGAACTGAGTGAGACAGATATATTCAGTGAGTAGTCAGATCTAGCTTTGCTTGAGATAAGTTATTTCTCGGTGGTGAAATGAGCCGATTTAAATCAGATTTGATTATATTAAAGCAGGCTTATCGAGAAGCTGCCCTTGGGCAAGTGAGTTCAATGGCCCCAAGGACTGAGGCCAGGGAAGTCACTATGGGGAGAGATGAAGGGGTTGGTGGAGAGAAAGAGAGAAAGGGATGTCAGCAGAGAGAAGAGAAGAAGAGAGAGAAGGGTAGAGAGACCAAACTGTTTGAATTATATGGGGAAGAGACTCTGGGAGAAGGGCAGCCAGGCCCCTGGGCTAGAAAGTTGGTATTGGGGGCAGGGTATGCCAGGTAGGGACTGAGGGATGCTGGGAGAACCTGGAGGCCAGGTCTGCCTTGATATGTAAAATATGCACCTCAGTCCCTTGTCTGGGGTCCAAAACCAAATAGGTTTCACTGATAGTCAACAGAATTAAAGGAAAGCCCTAGTTTCACAATCATGGATACATGTTGAATTCTTTTGGAATGTAGAAATGTTTCTTGTTACTTCAATACACAGAAACTTTAACTCACATATCTACTATGGGAAACGAGCACAAAAATACCATCTTTCATTACTCAAGTGTCTTTCCCCCCATACAGTTCTTTTAAAAATATTATTTGTGTTTTTGTGCACGTGTGTGTATGTCAGAGGACAGTTTGTAAGACTCAGTTCTTCCTTCTATGATGTGGGTTCAGGGATTGAACTCAGTTCACCAGGCTTGGCAGCAAGTGCCTTTTCTACTTACCCATCTTGTTAGCCCCTATACCACGGTTTTCTTTATCCATTAATGGAAATGAAAGTTAATTCTATAGTCTGTGTAATTTTGGTTAACCAGGTTTCCTTTCACTTGAGGACGGAGATGTGTTGTTATCTAGTCTCACAGGAAAGTAACACTTCATTTGTCACCTCATTTAAAAATGGCTGCGGTTGGGTTTTTGTTGAATTAATGCAAGTATTTTGTATGTTTGATGTTAGGGATAAAACCGAGTGCCCGAAACATACCAGGAAAATTCTCTTCTGGCGAACTTCACTCTTAGTCTCTGATGGCAGGGTTTTTAGAGAGAATATCAATGTCTCAATTTATTTGGTTGGGGTCTTCTTTTGGGAGGCTAGAGAGAAGAGATAAGTTTTGTAGTCTTTCCCATGATACCCTACATGCTCTGCATTAGATACTTGTGAAAGGACAACATCAATGTCATTTGTTCCTGCTTAAGGACCAGTCCTGATTTTGAAAACAAGGCCATAAGGCACCAGCATTGGGGTTGGTTCCAATGCTTTGAATTAATCCAGCCCTCCAAATCAGGAATCTATGTGTTCAAATGCTGAAAGGTCCTTGTCTCCAATTGGTTTTTGAAGGATCAATAATAAGCCATTGGCCAGTGGCTAGGCAGTTAGACTGCAAAGGGACCTTTAGATTTGTGTGGGCTAGGAACTGGGAGGGAAGGAAGACAGGGAATCTCCATGATTTGGATGAGAAAGATGGGAAATAAGGGCTGAAGGAGAAAAAGCCAACCAGCCTCGTAAGAATTCCAGCAAGTGGGCACTAGCCACTTCCCGGACTGGGCCCGGGATAGCAGGGAAAGGTTTAGGGGAGCTCAGCCTTTGAACTAGCTACAACATGCCAAAAATTAACTGGTGTGTGTGTGTGTGTGTGCCTTTCATTTGAGAATCTAAATATTTCCTGGGCGGGTGCGTGCCTGTGACCCACTGGGAGCCAAAGTGGCATTAGTGAATTACCAATACACACCAGATTCAGGAACAGACCATAAAATCCAGAATTAACATCATAAAACCCCCTCCCAAAGAACAGCCTGGGTATTACCACAAAAATGGGTCATGCAGACCACTGACCACCTGTGAGCACCCACCAATGAAATCTTAGATTACCTAGTCCTTCTAGAGAGCACCCCCCCCCGTTCCCTATAAGAAGGCCTTCGTGCCTGTCTGGGGTCACCATTTTGAAAAATGGTTGATCCTGTATCCTGGATGTTTCTGCAGAATAAATGCTCTTTGTTGTTGCATTTTATCTGAGTCTGGGGTCTTCTTTCATTGAGTTTTGGACCCTTACCCTTGCTTCTGTGGCTAATATGACACAAAAACCCTTTGGTTTCTTTGGGGGACATTGGCTGATGGGAAAGAAAAAAGAAATAAAAAGGCTGCTTAAGCAGCAACTGGCTCCTCGCCACGGCTTAGGTGTGAAATGCCCAAGTAAAGGCGTTGAACGTGTGGGCATCAACTTGTTGGAGCTATTTTGGGAGTCTCTGGAAACCTCGAGAGACAGGTAATAAAGTAAGGCGCAGACTGCTACTCGGGACACAATCCCTACAGCCTCCATTTCCTTTCACGGATGACACAGGCTCCCTACTGAGACACCGAACCCCTAGCTTACAGATTTCCAGATGCCAGCATCTTATGTCTGGGTAAGTGAACTTACACCAAAGGAGGCAGTTGTGGCCACTCGGCCTATGTCCTACCCATTTCCCTGCTACCTGTCTGGGAATTAGAGAGCTTCGCTGCGGGCACCTGTGAAACCTCCCCCATCCACACAGTTATAAGAAGGAACAACATTTCTGTCATGTGTTCCCTGATTCCTCTTTTTAGGGCCCCTGGTGTGTTGTTAGTGTCTGGTGCTGGGGCCTGAGTTGTCCTCAGAGCCACTGCCATGCTGTTGTCTGTCTGCCTGTCCATGCCATTAATAATTATTCTATTCTAATTATTCATGGAGTTATTATTCTAATAAACTCCATGATCCCGGCAGTATCTCTCTGAGTCCCCCTTAAACCACTTCCTAGACCTTCCGTGGCCTGGATGAATGGAGGAAGCAGGCTTCGGGATGTTCCTGGCTTTGATGGTTATGGTTAGAGCTTCCTTCTTTTTCGTCTGTTTTCTGCTCCTGTGTTCTGCTCACGAGTGCAGGGTGCCAAGCGACCACGGAGGAAGCTGTCTAAGACCGTGAGCCCAAATGCCTGTCTCCTGTACGGTTGTTCTTGTTCATGAAGCCAGCTGAAAAAGTTCCCTTCTGGGATTTGGCCATCAGTATTTTATTTGGGAATGAATGAAGAAGCTTTTCATAGCAATTTCACGGTCACTTGTTTATTTATTTGTATTCTTATTGGAGAATTGCAAGAAGAAAGAGGGATGGGGGAGGGAGAGAGAGAGGGAGGAGAAGAAAGAGAGAGAGAGAGAGGGAGGGAGGGAGAGAGAGAGAGACAGAGAGAGAGAGAGAGAGAGAGAGAGAGAGAGAGAGAGAGAGAGCGAGAGAGCACAATCCCAATTATCCACTTCAAGGGACAGCTTCAATAATCCAATTTGCCCCCCTTAGGTGCCACCTCCTAAAAGCACTCCACCTCTCACCAGGATTATACGCTGACGACACAGATGTTAACATAAGTGCCTTTGAGAGTAGTTAAGACCCAAATCCAGGGTGACAGCCGGCTCAGGCAGTACAGGCGCTTACTGCCAGGCCTGTTCATGGAAGTGTGGAACACACATGGCGAAAGGAGAAAAGTGAGTGCTGCAAATTGTCCTCAGATCCGTACATGTGCACTCACACCCACGCTCACACCCACACCCACACCTACACTTACACCCACACCCACACCCACACTCACACCCACACCCACCCACCCACACTCATACCTGCACCCACACTCACACCCACACCCACACTCACACCCACGCTCACACCCACACCCACACCTACACCCACACTGCCATAAAAATAAAAAATATCCACGCCCTAGTATCTTCTCTCTGACTATAGGTAGATTGCCACTATATAGATTATTTTTTGTTACAAAATGTAATAACATCTGAAGGAGCTTGGGAAGGAAAGGCGCCAAGAATAAAATTCAGGATCCTGTTAAGGAACAGGAGGGGAGACTTGTAAAATGTGCCAAGCTGTGGAAAGAGCGTAAGAGCAGGAGGCTGGGGTAGCAGACCTCAGGAGGAGAACAGTACTTGTGAGACTCAGCAGCACCACTGCACACATGAATGCACGGCAGTTGTGTCTGCATAAACAAGACCTGCACAAGACCCATCCAGCCACAACCCCAGCAGAGATGGGGGAGGGGCTCTGGAAGCCATACTCCTACCTGGGAAGCTATTGTCAATTGATGGGTTGAGAACCAGTTTACCAAGTGAAAGGCTCCTGTAGTTGTTCCTACATCTATCATGAGGTGCATTTGATGAGATACACACACACACACACACACACACACACACACACACACACACACACACACACGAAGTGGGGAGCAAAAAGTGATGGAGGGGCATGGGAAATCACCCGGAGGGGAAGGATTTGGTCAGGACACACTATGTGTGATGGAGCTAGGCAGTGGGTTTCAGCAAAATCCCATCATGCCGCAAGTCTCATGTGAGAGGTTTATTAAAAAGGAGGGGCAAGGAGGATATAGAGGCCAATGGGGGGGTGGGGCTTAAGGGCTCTTTGGAGAGTCAGTTGTGTTGGATGGTGTTTCTCTGGGGCAAACATATTAAGGAGCGTATCGTTCAAGTGGACACATGTGTGAAAGGCTAAGGCAGACCCGTGAAGGAACGTTTCTCTGAAGCAGACACAGGAGAGCGAATGTTCTGACAAAGCAAGCGCGTGAAAGGACGCGTGAGGAAGGCGTCTTCGCTAACGACGCGCCCGCATTGATCCACCTTATATTGTGTAGTTGAACTCCATTTGTCGGGACTCCGAGGACTCAGACTGACTGAATGCGCATGCGAGGCAAGTGGAAGACATGTGGTGTTTGGAGGGTGTAAATGGGACTGCATAGTGAGGAGACAGAGCTTGGATTGCTGGCACAGCGAGCTGCACAGCCGTTGTGTTGTGGGTCTCTCGTCTTGGTTGATCTTTGCCTCCCACAGCCAAGAACTTCTCCTGGTGTTCCTCCTCGTACCTCCTGATGACTTGAGCAAGGCTGAGGTGAGTCCTGGCTGACTTTGCTAGGTCCTGTCACCGCTGCTGATCCCTGTTGGCTAAGCCGACTCTCCGGAACTGGACTGCTGCTGTATCCATGAAGTGCTTGTGAGTTGGTCAAGCTGCTGCCTGCTGACCTGTGAACTGAACTGCCGATCTCCAGACAACACAGACAGGAGTTGCTCCAAAGGACCTTCTAAACAGGACCGCTGTCCCCGTGTCCTTTCTTTCCCCCTACCTCTGGTAGGTGGTGGACTACAAGGGACGTTAAAGCTTTTAAGAACCGTCATTAAAAACAGGACTTGAGGGGTCTGGAGAGACAGCTCAGAGGTGAAGAGCACTGACTGCTCTTCCAGAGGTCCTGAGTTCAGTTCCTGGCAACTACATGGTGGCTCACAACCATCTGTGATGGGGTCTGATGCCCTCTTCTGGTGTGTCTGAAGACAGCTACAGTGTACTCATATACATAAAATAAGTAAACCTTAAAAAAAAAAACAACAGGATTTGAAATAAATTAAAGTTACAGGTCGGGGAGGGAAAATGTGGCTCCTTATAGAGACTGCAGTCAGTGGAGGCTGCCTGATGGCCCTGTTGTCTCCAGGCTGGCCGTAGAGATGCCCGATTGCCAACAATATGCATGTATAAGTTTCTCTAACAATAAAAATGTAAGTTTACACTGAGTAGTAGTAATAACAACAACAACAACAACAACAACAATAATAATAATAGGTATCATGATGGAATTGTTTCCTTTCCTTCAAAACCACAGTTCCTGTGTCCCTCCTGCCTCAGCAGGAGCACCATGGCACCCCTAGCTCTGTTTCCAATGAGAGCCCGCAGACGAATTTCCTGATGGCAAACAGAGATGTAAGATCCGTGGGTTAGAGTTCCAGAAACACCACGTGTACACAGGGAGTGTGGCAGCCACAATCCCACATGTGGGAGGGTAGAACAGACTCCTGCAAGTTGTCCTCTGTGGCATGTGTGTACACAGAGAGACATTAATAAAAATGTAAACAAACAAACAGAAACACCACAGTTATTCGGAGAACTCTGCTTGTGAAATGATGGTAATGTCCTAAACATGCTGCATGCGAACCCGAGGACAGCCTCGAGTGGCTCGTGTGACTAACCCTGCCACACACACCACACACAAGCAAACAGGGTGGGGGTGGGGGTGGGGGAGTCAGGGTGGGGTCGCTCGCTGAATCACTAGTGTTTGGCAAGTGATGGGGCTGAAAGGGGCTGAGCTGAAGTTTTATGTTCTTTGTTCTTGATTAGCATTGGTCTCCGTTTTCTTGGGAGAGAACAGTCATCTGGATTCTCTTTATTGGGTGCATACTATGTGTTTGGTTTTGGACCCCAGGAAAAGGGAGCCTATTCTACAGACTACAGCAGACTTGACCTCCAGGTCCTCCCAGCATCCCTCAGTCCCTGCCTGGCACACCCTGTCCCCAACCATGAACTCTCCAGCCCAGGGGCTGGGCTGCCCTTCCCCCAGAGGCTCCTCCTTATATAATCAGGACATTTTGGTCTCCTTGGTTTCTCTCTCTTCTCTCTTTCTCTGCCCCTCTCCTCTCCCTTCCCACAGTGACTTCGCTGGTCTCCTTCCTTGGGTTCAGTTGCCCACTTCAGAGCGTATTCCCAATAAACCTCCATTCACCGTAATCTAATCTGGCTTGATTGCCTCATTTTGCTGGTGGAGAAATAACTTATCGCTCTGCCTGGGGCGTTTATGTCTACTATCTCTCAACCCCCAGAACCTGCACACCAGTTTTATTAAGGAGGTGAGTTCAAGGCTCGGTCTGCTGCTGTAGGATTTACTCAGTTTCTCACAATAAAAACACCAATCAATTAAAAACGTTCAAAGCAAAGCAAAACAAAACAAAACAGTTTTTGTGTGTGTGTTCTTGACTAGCTGTTTGAAGCTCTCGCCTTGTGACTTTCCAACCATTTTAGGTTGAAGCTAGTCACCGTGAGCTAAAATAAGCTCCTTATTTTTTTTTAACCTAGCTCACTCATAAAGTAATGTTAGCAGGACTTTCAATTCTAGAGTCTCTAAATTCTGAATTTAAAGCAAACAAAGCAGAAAGATGGGGGTGGCGGTCCTTGTTGTAGTGGGGCTTGGCGGTGGAGCATGGTAGAGAGTAGAATCTTCTGGCCAAAGGGTTCATTCTAGCTGGACCACGTCAGTTGCCTAGCAAGGACACTATCCCTAAGAAGTCTGACTCTCTTCATGCCATGCTGAAGACACAGCGATATGAAGGATTCCTTGTGACAGAGGCCTCATCCAGAGGCTCACGAAGAACACTCTCACCAAATAATTCCCACTTACAACAGTAATTTCCTGTTATTAGAGACCTGAGAATGTCAGAGTATGCTGGCTGAATTTTAATTAAAAAAAAGAGCATTATAAAAAGAGAAAAATAATAATGTTTTTCTATCTTTTATAAGTTAACCTGCTAAGGGACAATATCCCACAAACCTCACTGAATCTTGTGACCTGCCTTTTCCCCACACCCTAGACATTTCTGAACACAGTTGTTAATTTCTGCGGTGGCGGCACATGTTCCTTGTTGCCTGCCCTAGTGTTCTGGGTTCCCAAATGAAAGACACACACACACACACACACACAGCGCCTTATATTTTAATACACCTTAAGCAGCTCAATGACTGGGCCACTCCCAAACTCCCACGTGGCTAAAACCTCTCCTCTGATATTTGTTGGAGACACTCCACATTAAACTCAAGATGCCTGGGACCCCTGATGACAAGAGAAAAAACCTGCTGGGGGTGGGGGTGGGGGTGGGGGTGGGGGTGGGATGGACCAGTTTCAGAACTCGAGGGTATATATAGGGTATATATAGGGTATATATAGGGTATATATAGGGTATATATAGTCTCTCGTGGGCCCCAAGGGGGAGGTAAATAATCTGCGGTTGTCTCCCCAGTCTTAGTCTCAATTCTGCGTAATAAAAATAGGACTTTTTTTTAATCATAGAACTGAGGATGGAATAATACATAGATACTTCATAGAAAGTTAGCAATGGATTCCTTGGGTTTAGGGACAATGGTGGCAGCACTCCCTCAACGTCCCCTAGGAATTCTCCATACAGGTTGGTTGAGGATGTTTTTGTAGACAGATTGGGTCCAAAAATTATAAAGACTACAGGGTCAGCCAACTGGGGGTCTCCAGTAAGTACTATCCATATCCAGAGAAAATAGGTCTCAGTTGCCCAACCTCTAGACATTAGAAAAGCAGATGTCATCAAACACTCCTCCGAGGTCCCTACCTCTTGGACATCACCCCTCATAAATGGCACTCGATGACTTGTCATTTCTCATGTCGCTTCAGACCTTGACCTCGGTGTACCAACGCCTTAATGTCACCAGGTCTGGTGCCCTAAAGATTGCTGGCTATGCGTATCCCCTGGAACTAACTCACAATTGTCACTTACACCTCTCCAGTGATCCTGCCAAGTAACCTCACCTCACTCACCTTCCGTCAGCTGCCCTGACTCCGATGTCACCATGACTCCATACCTTACCTCTGTCCCTCTCTTTGGCATGGCAAACTGTTTTAAGACCTCTGGGACACGTTCTGTAGGAACATTAAGCTCCCTAGACTGCCATAGAACCACAACCCTTGATATATCATCTCTGCCACAGTGCCCTGCAGTCCAAAACATGCCAATTCTTTGTGGCACTCAGGTATATCATCGCCTACCCGCCAGCTGGTCAGGAGTTTGCACGTTGGTTCTCCTTTTCCCAGAACTGGGAGTGATCCAGGGAAACGAGCCCCTGCCAATCCCAGTTGTAGATATGATAGCTGCCTGCATAAGAGGGCAGTTCAGATCGTGCCACTCTTGGTCACTACAGGAATAGCCATAGGTGCTGGTGCTGGAGTTGCAGGGATAACGACTTCCATGACCCAATATGATATATTCACTTCCCAGTTTAAAGCAATTTTCAAGAAATGTTTGAAACCATGCATGTGACCTCCACACATGTGCAGTTGTATGTATGTGTGTCCTCAAAATTAATACATAAAATCTAAGAAGCAAAATAAACATTCACGGAACCCACATAGTTTGTTGTATAGAAATACAAGCACGCTGCAGAGAGTGGTCTATTCCCCACCCCACTGCTCCGCCCCACCACCCCGTCCCACCGCCCCGCCCTGTCACCCCACCACTCCACCCCTAGGAACGGGAACTTGTCTGTCCTGAAGCTGCAGCTGCTGCATTCTAGTGCCCATGGCAAAACCAGGAAAATGTATACATTTTTATTGTTTTAAAATTGTTTTTTTTTATTTTACAGTGTGTGTTGTGTGTGTGTGTGTGTGTGTGACCATATGCAGGTCATCAGTCTTGGCAGTAAATCCCTTCACCCACTGAGCCCCCAAAAGAGGTTTGCTGAAGATCTAAGAATTTGGTCAGAAGCTCAGGGAACATATCCCTGGAAGTTACTTTCTCCCTGCTAACTCGATGCTGTCCACTCAGATGTCATGTGTTCTTCATAACTGCTGTTTCATCAGCCGCTTCACACTCCCAGCACACTCTGCATCTTACTCCTCTCTTCTCCCTCCCTGTTTCTCACTCTTCCTGCCCCCCCGCCCCCAACTCTCACCCCCACCCCCATCTCTCTGTCCCTCTCCCACTGTCTAGTCTTGAGTAGCTTGGGAACTCACTATATAGACCCAAACTCACTGATCCTGTGCCAGGATTAAAGTCAAGCTCTTTGTACCACCACACACATTTCTCCTTCTCTGTCAGATTCCTAGGTAGATCGAAAGAAGACAACGGGGTGACAGAACATTCTCCTAGGATGCATTAAGCCTGGGGTTCATTCCTCCTCCACTTATAGTACTGCAAAATCGATCCAAAAAATGAAGGCAGAGAAAACTTTTTGATAGCCTCTGACCCAGCAGAGAACTCTAAAGGCTGCAGTAGTTTATAATACTACCAGGTGCTTTACTGTTAGCTAATAAAACCCAGCCAAGAATTTATTAGGATTTAACATGTCTATGCAGGACTGGAGGAGTTGGCCACTGCAGACTCTGTGGGCTAGCTTCGAAACTGTCCTCATCAAGATTGTAGCATGAATTCTGCCCATGCAACTTTGTGTGAGAGGGTGTACAGAGGAGAGTGCTCTGCGGTTCCCCACCTGGAGTGCCTTCTAATCCAAGCTTCCTCTGACGTTAGCCTGAAGTCCCTTTCTTCAGGACAGCTAGTTGTGAAGAATATTCACCTGAGGAATATCGAATGGCGTAGAAACACCTAAAGAAATGTACAACATCCTTAGTCATCAGGGAAATGCAAATCAAAACAACCCTGAGATTTCACCTCACACCAGTCAGAGGGCTAAGATCAAAACTTAGGAGAAAACAGGTGCTGGTGAGGATGTGGAGAAAGAGGAACACTCCTCCACTGCTGGGTTGCAAGCTGGTACAACCACTCTGGAAATCAGTCTCAGTTCCTCCGAAATCTGGGCATGATACTACAGAGGACCCCGCTATACTACTCCTGGGCATATATCCAGAGGGTTCCCCAGCATGTAATAAGGATACATGCTCTACTCTGTTCATAGCAGACCTATTTATAATGTCCAGAAGCTGGAAAGAACCCAGATGTCCCTCAATGGAGGATCAATACAGAAAATGTGGTATATTTACACAATGGAATACTACTCAGCTATTAAAAACAATGAATTCATGAAATTCTTAGGCAAGTGGGTGGAACTGGAGAATGTCATCCTGAGTGAGGTAACCCAGTCTCAAAAGAACACACATGGTGTGCACTCACTGATAAGCGGATATTAGCCCAGAAGCTTGGAATACCCAAGACACAATTCACATATCAAATGATGCCCAAGAAGAAGGAAGGAGAGGCCCCTGGTCCTGGAAAGGCTCAGTGCAGCAGTGTAGGGGAATACCAGGACAGGGAAGCCGGAAGGGATTGAGTGGAGAACAGGGGGAGGGAAGAGGGCTTATGGGACTTTTGGGGAGGGGGATCCAGGAAAGGGGAAGTCATTTGAAATGTAAATAAAGACGGGGGAGGGGGTGTCTAGTTGTGGCTTCTTGCTGTCTTTTCAAGCCATAAACAACAGTCTACCTGACTGACCTCCCCTCTCAGAGCATTATTGACCCTTGTTGGTGTTAAAATTCAGTACGCACCTCCCTGGGTCTTACCAGGCACAGACACCGGCAGGTATTTTGAAGTTTAGTTTTAAAAGTTAAAGATAGCTAGTCTGACAAGATAGTAACTGGATTCTCTCTACTCTTTCCCCTTCGCCTGGATTGGCCAATCATGACAGTTAAGTCGGGTCTTCACCAGTGCAATCAAGTGCAGTCACCACAACCGGCAAGGAGAACAGCCTGGAGCCCTGTTGGCCATGTGTTGTTAAGCTCAGCTTGGGTTCTGCTCCACCCTTAAACAAGACATCACCTTGTGAATACTTCTTTTTGTTTTTGTAACATTGAAACTATTTCTTTTTTGTAACATTGAAACTATTTTTTCTTTCTGGAATACTTCTTTTTGTTTTTGTACATTCCTTTGTGTAACATTGAAACTATTTTTTTCCTTTCTTTTCTAACACTATGGAGAGTCTGCTTGAGGACTTCAATTTCCTAACAGACTTCCTCTTTCTCAACTGAGGTCTCCAGACTTTACACATCAAAAGGCTGCAGCCAGCCATGGGTAGTGATACTCCTAGCAACTCCTTCAACCTGACTGCCTTCAAGGGAATTAGACAGCCGGCTGTAGGCTCCTGCTGTGATAAGTTTTCCCCTTTCTTCTGAGTGTAAAAAGAAGGGTCTTTACTCTTGTTTAAAAGGCCCCATTCTTCCTGAAGCCCCCATCATAGTTTATGGCCCTGATCCCCGAATGCCTCTGAGCAGTCTGTCCGCCCACGGCTTTAAAATCTCTTCTAATACACTTCTTACCCCCTAACAATCCACCTCAGTGCTCAGTGGTCCCCTTGAGTGCTGCATTTGAGTCCTTTCAATAGGGTGGCTTGATATTTTATTCTTGCCTTATTTCGAGAAACTCTGTCTCTCTGCCTCCAGTAAAATAAGCCAATTTAGGTCAAATTAGATTGTATTAAATGTAGGTTTATCGGCAAGCTGCTCATGGTGGACAAATTCTCCCGACATCAAGGAATGAGGCCACTGGAGACGCCAGGGGAAAGGAGAAAGAGGAGATGGGGATGTGTGTGTGTGTGTGTGTGTGAGAGAGAGAGAGAGGGGGGGGGAGAGAGAGAAAGAGACAGAGGCAGACACACACACACACACACACACAGAGAGAGAGAGAGAGAGAGAGAGAGAGAGAGAGAGAGGAGAAAGACAGAGAGAGAGAGAAAGAACTTCTGGGAGCCCAAATTGTCTGGATTACATAGGAAGAGCCTCTGGGGGGAAGGACAGCCCAGTCCCGGGACTGGAAAGTTCAGGGTTGGGGGCAGAGTATGCCAGGCAGGGACTGAGGGATGCTGGGAGAACCTGGAGGCTAGGTCTGCTTTAATACTTAAAATGTACACCTCAGTCCCTTAAGTTTTTCTAAAGGAGCTAGCACCCTGGAAAACTTATTGACCATCAAAGTCACCCCCCCATACTTTCGGGCTCTTGTCTTATAAATTTAGAAAAAATGAAACTTAATGGGTCACAGAAGGTGAAATTTATTATAGATTCCTAGGAGGGAGCTTACGAGGGAGAAAGACAGCAAGAAAGCACTGCACTCCTGCACGGTAGTTACAGGGGTCCCAGAAACAGGGTGTTTTGATCTGGGCTCTTCTTTTTTTTTATTTTTTTTTACCTCATGATCTACATTCTTTTTTTTTTTTTAATATTTTTTTATTTGATATATTTTTTATTTACATTTCAAATGATTTCCCCTTTTCTAGCTCCCCACTCCCCGAAAGTCCCATAAGCCCCCTTCTCTCCCCCTGTCCTCCCATCCACCTTTTCCCACTTCCCCGTTCTGGTTTTGCCGAATACTGCTACACTGAGTCTTTCCAGAACAAGGGGCCACTCCTCCTTTCCTCCTGTACCTCATTTGATGTGTGGATTATGTTTTGGGTATTCCAATTTTCTAGGTTAATATCCACTTATTAGTGAGTGCATACCATGATCTGGGCTCTTCTAAAAGGACTTTCAGCAGGCCTTGGGTAAGGTGTGGAGAAGGAATAAGTTGCACAGTCCAGAAGGCCCAGGCAGGTGTCCACGTGCATGCTCCAGTCTCGGACATGAGTGCACAGAGCCTCTAGCAGATGCTCCTTTAGGAGATGACAAAGAACCAGCAGGCAGAGCAAGGACATTTTCAGAACCATAGCTTTGGGAGTGTTCACCCTTTCTGACTAGCTTCTATTTCCTGTTCTCATCAGAAGAATGTGGACAAGGAGCCCATGCAAAGATTGCAGACTCAGTTTATCTATCTTGAAACAGGATCTCACTATGTGGTCCAGGCAGGTCTCAGACTTGCTGTCCTCCTGCCTTCATCAACCTTCGCAGGATTTTCCGTCTTTCAGCTCTGGACTCAGGTGTCATTTTCCTGCTCTGGGAGTGAGGACCAGTGGCACAGAGCTTTGCCTCATGTGTGTAAGGCCGGTTTCTATCCCTAGGACCATAAAGACAGAGCAGAATGAGGCTGCAGAGATGCTTTGTTTCTGTGCATCCTCTGACGTCTGTACTTTTACTGTGCCGTGTGTGCTGGGCTCCTATAAGACATAAATGGGAGAACAATAAGTACAAACGCAATGAGAAGAACTTGTCAAAAGAGGAGAAAAGCAACCAATACCAAACAAAACAAAATCAGCGTCAATTCCTAACACCTACGGAGGCATGGGACCTTCTGTAGGACTGATAAACTGTTCTGGAACTATTTGGAGATGGCGACTACACAGAATTGTAGATGCCACTGAACTGTGCATTTCAGTTACAATAATAAACTACAGCACAGGTGTCTATTTCACCACAATAAGAATAACCTCCTTCAGCTATTAAAAACAATGAGTTCATGAAATTCTTAGGCAAATGGATGGAACTGGAAAGTGTCATCCTGAGCGAGGTAACCCAGCCACAAAAGAAAACACATGGTATGCACTCACTAATAAGCGGATGCTAGTCCAAAAGCTCAAAATAAACAAGTTACAATTCACCCAGCACAGGAAGCTCAAGAAGAAGGAGGACTTAAGTGAGGGTGCTATGGTTCCTCTGAGAAAGGGAACAAAATACTCACAGGCAATGTGTGGAGCAGAGTCTGAAGTAAAGGCCACCCAGTGAGTGCCCTACCTGGGGATTCATCCTATAAATAGTCAGCAAACCCTGACACTACAGCCAGAAGCGTGAACCAAAAGGAGCATGCCACAGCTGTCTCCAGAGGGGCCCTGCCAGAGCCCTACAAATACAGAGACAGAAACTAGCAACCAACTATTGGACTGGGCTTGGGGTCCCCAACGGAGGATCTGGAGGGTGGTCCAGAGGAGCTGAAGGGGTTTACAGCCCCATGGGAAGAACAATGGCTTCGGACACCCAGACACCCCAAGACTCCCAGGGACTGAACCATCAACCAAGGGGTACACATGGTTCCAGCCAAAAATGTGGCAGAGGAATGCCTTGTTGGGCATCAGTGGGAGGAGTGGTCTTTGGCCAGGGAAAGGCTCAATAGAGGCCACAACAAAGCGAAATGGATGGGGTGGGGGGTGGGGGTAGGGGTGGTGGTGGTGGTGGGGTTAGGGAGGTTGGGGGGACTGTGTCGGGTGAGGGACATATACATGGAGGCAGGGGGTGGGAGGAGGGGTAGGGAATCATTGGGAAGGGGGGCTTTTGGGAGGGGGAAAATTGGGAAAGGTCTTAGCATTGGCAATGTAAATGAAGAAGATACTCAATAAAAAGAAAAAAGAATAGCCTCCTTCTCCCATTATCCTCTGCCCCCTACAGTGCTTAACTTTCCTCTGTTTCATTTAATACTATCTTAGTCACACTGTTCTGCAGTACATTTAGCAATTATCTTTCTACTGGAATGTAAGTTCTGTAAAACCTAAGCCTTAAACTTTATTTATTTATTTATTTATTTATTTATTTATCTATCTATCTATCTATCTATCTATTTATAGTAGTGCGGGCGTCTCTTGTGTATGGAGGTCAGAGGACAACAACCTGCCTCATTTTACCATGTAGGCCCTGGGGCCCAACCCAGGTTATCAGGTTTGGTGGCAAATGCCTTTACCTGTTGAGACATCTCACTAGTCTAGATCTGGCACTTAAAAAAAAAAGATTTACTTGTATTTACTTTGTGTGTATTTTGTTTGTATGTGAGTGCCTGGGAGGCCAGAAGAAGGCATGGAATCCACTGGAAACCGAGATATCTGTGCTCGTGAGCTGCCGTGAGGGTGCTGCGAGAAGAGACCGGGTACTCTGCAAAAGAAACACCTGTCTTAACCTCTTGAGCCACCTCCCTGGTACTTTTAAATCACATTATTTTCAGCACCTCAAACACACCTGACATTTGGCAGAGGTAAAATAAACTATCTTAAAGCAAGAATGAGTGGACAAATATATCAGACATGTGAAGGCTTTCCCCCTTTGAACTAGCAGTTCTATTTCTGCAGAAATACTTATACACATGCATTAAGAAATATAAGCAGGGCTGGGGACGTGGCTCAGAGGTAAAGCCCCTGCCTAGAATGGGGGGTGTGGTTTAGTGGGAGAGCCTCTGCCTTAGCTTCTTGAGTAACTGGTCTTACAGGTGTGTACCACCGTGCCTGGCACAATGTGGCTCTATGCAACTGGAAATTTCCAGTCTTTCAAGTTTGGCTCATGTTATAACCTGTACCAGTTCTTCATTCTTTGTGTTACCAAATAAGATTCTGTGTTTATGGACAATGACATGAAATCGTTTTAAAGAATGATCTGGGCGTGGAAAGCCGCAGTTAAGAATGGTAGTGGCTTAGCGGTTAAGAGCTCCGACTGCTCTTCCAGAGGACCTGAGTTCAAATCCCAGCAACCACATGGTGGCTCACAACCATCTGTAATGAGATCTGACTCCCTCTTCTGGAGTGTCTGAAGACAGCTACAGTGTACTTACATATAAATAAATCTTTAAAAAAAAAAGAATGGTAGTTCCTTTTGTAGAGGAGTTGAGTTCAGTTCCCAGCACCCCCATATAGTGGCTTACAACCACCTCTAAGCCGCTATAACTTCCAGTGACTATGATGCTGCCTTTGGGCCTGTATGAGTGCCAGCATATAGTACACGTACCCACAAATGGACACATAGGCATACACATAATTAAAAACAAAAATAAATAGAAAAAGGAAATAAAGATAAATACCCTGGAACAGCAGCCCAGGGGATGAAGACAGCCCAGGGGATGAAGAGTTAATATAAACACAAAATGGTGGGGACTGCGATATAGAAATCTCGTCTGGAAATGGGTGGCGATTGCATGAGCTGTTGGAGCATGCCTGCTGGGTGGGTGTTAAATACTCTTTAATTCTGTGGTTTGAGAGGAAGGATCTTTACTGAGTGTTCCCATCAGTGATGAATTCACCCTGCTCTGTTGAGGTATTAGTGGGAAAGTGCTGGGTGGGAAATGTGGGCCAGGGAGGTTCAAAGTCAGTTGCATCATCTGTCTTTACCCGAAATCTGCCCAAAGGAGCAGCTGCCGTAACAAGTTCAATCCAGATTCCCACACATGTGTGAATATACCACCTTCACACACCATACTCACATACAAAACCACATGATACCTTAGATAGACACAGGTATCCCTTGACAATCAAAACCTTTATAAAGCAGTTTGTTGAAAAGCAAAACTGAAGGACTAGGCTAGTTTGTATATTTGTTTTCTACTTTCATTAATGTAATACTTACACATATTTTTGGGGATTAATTTCCTTAGGCTGAGTGAGTGCCAGTTTATCTCCATACAATATCATTGGAACCCTAAGCACCAGGACCAGACATCTGAATTCTTCCCAAATTAAGCCTAACTAATTACAAAAGCCAGGACTTGCTAATCAGAAGTTTCTGGCAAATGACAAATTCATTTGCATAGATTGGATTCTCTGGGTCTATTATTCTGCTTTGTAATTAAGGATGATTAAACCCTGGGGCAATTAGGATTAAACATAGGAAACAAAACACAATAACCTATTCTATAATTTATGACTGATCCACAAGAGAGGAGCTTGAAGGCTCCAAGAAACGACAAGGAGCAAGTTCAGGGCGTGGTTTAGTGGTTGGGCAGTGTGTGAGGTCCTGGACTCCATTCCCAAATCTGGGGTAGAGTGGGGAGGAGGCGGGGGTGGAGGAGAAGAAGAGAAAGAGAAAAGGAGTGTGCATTAAGCTTCTGTGCAGCTACAGAAGTCATCAGGTGAAGAGCAAGCTCATGGAATGAGACAAAGCCTTCGCAGATGTACGTCTGACTGAGGATTCATATCCAGACTGTATAAAAACACAGAAAACAAACCATCAAAGAAACAAATAACCTAATTAAAATGTGGGCCTGGACCTGCACAGAGAATTCCAGGAAGAAGAAGAGGAGGAGGAGGGGGAGGAGGAGTAGGAAAGGGGCAGGAGGAAGAGGAGGAAGAGGAGGAAAAATGGGAGAGGGGGAGAAGGAGGAGGAGGAAGAGGAGGAGGAAACTGCTAAGCAATATCTCAAAAAAAAATGTTCATTGTCCCTTGCAATTAGGGAAATGTAAATTAAAACATTTGCATTGAAATTTCATCTTACCCAGGCAGGACAAAGATCAGTAAACCTACAGATAACAAATGCTGGAAGAAATGTGAGGAAAAGGGAGCCCTCTTTACTGTTGGTGTCCACTCTGGAAATCAGTGTGGAGACTCCTCATGTTGGTGTTCTGTCTAAGCTCCACCCCACACTTACCTGCCCACAGCCAGGTATGCCCTGCTCCATAGACCTGGCCCACTATAAAAGGGGCTGCTTGCCCCTCCTCTCTCTCTTTCATCTCTCTCTCTCATCACACTCTCACCTCTCTGCCCCTCTTGGGCTCTCCTCCCCTCACCCCCCTCTTCATAGTCATGGCTGGCCTCTACTTATCTACTCTCTACTCTCTACTCTCTCTCTCTCACTCTGCCTTTCTCTACCTCCACTATACCATTAACTCCCATCCTCTGCCCTGAATAAACTCTATTCTATACCATGTCTGTGTGCATGTGGTCCCTCAGGGGGAAGAGGTGCCTGGGCATGGGATCACCTAGGCACCCCCTTCCCCCACACTGCTGTGCCACACTCCCTAAACCCCTCTCTCTTTTTATGCCTCCTTCATTGGTGCCAAAACCTGGGATCGAACCAGGGACCTTTAGAATTCTGTCTAAGCTCCACCCCACACTTACCTGGCAACAGCCAGGTATGCCCCACCCCATAGACCTGGCCCACTATAAAAGGAGCTACTTGCCCCTCCTCTCTCTCTTTTTATGCCCCCTTCATTGAACAAACCCCTCACCTCAAATAGTTAATGAAGGAACCGCATGACCTAGCTACTCTACTCTTTGGCCTGGATAGCTCACTATCCTGTGTCACAGACATTTGGTCAGCCATGTCCATTGCTGTTCTAGAAAATAGAAACAACTTAAATGTCCTTCAACTGAGAAATAGATAATGAAAATGTGCTACATACATATACATGCCATGGGATGCTATACAGGAAAGAAGAATGTAATCATGAACTTCTCAGGTAAATGGCTGGAACTCCAAAAGACCCAGATTCAGAAAGACAAGCTTGGCATGTTCTTCCTCAGCTGACTTTCGTAGCTCCAAATCTTCTTATGTGAGTATGTCATCCAAAGGAACTACAAAGAACTAGCAAAGTAAAATGGCCGCTTCTAGGGTGGGGGAGCAGAAGAGAAGGGAAGAGTAGAGGGCAAATGATCTGAAGGGTGAAAACTGGGCAGTTGTCGGAAAACCTAGTTAACTACCCAGGGTTGGTTAATCCATGAACCTTGGACATTGCCTTATTAAACCAGAATTATCTCCACCTGCATCGGAATACTTGTCTTTCTACCCACAGATGAGTGTAGTCCTCACCCTTCATCAAGGAAACTTCTTTTGTTATCCATAGAGACCATTACAGAAAACCAGAACCAATCAAAATGTAGAGTTGTGGAGCCCAGTTCTATCTGCAATAAAACTACTGTATATAAGTGTCAGGGATAATTACATTTGATTTTTAAAAAACCAAACAATTTTCTTACACCATAGAACTGTTGTTATCGGTGGTTGTGTGTTGTACTGGCTGGTTTTGTGTATCCACTTGACACAGGCTGGAGTTATCACTGAGGAAGGAGCTTCATTTGAGGAAATGCCTCCATGAGATCCATTTGTGGGGCATTTTCTGAATTAGTGATCAAGAGGGGAGGGCCCCTTGTGGGTGGTAGTCTTGGGTTTTCTCTCTGGGCTGGTCATCTTGGGTTCTATAAGAAAGCAGGCTGAGCAAGCCAGGGGAAGCAAGCCAGTAAGAAACATCCCTCCATGGCCTCTGCTTCAGCTCCTGCTTCCTGACCTGCTTGAGTTCCAGTCTTGACTTCCTTTGGTGATGAACAGCAATGTTTCCACAGTGTAAGCTGAATAAACCCTTTTGTCCCCAACTTGCTTTTTTGGTTGTGATGTTTGTGCCGGAACAGAAACCCTGACTAAGCCATGCGTCTTCCACTGTGCATGCTGGGAACCTAACTCAGGTGCAAGAGCAGCAAGTGCTTCTAGCTCCGCAGATAGAAACTTAAATAATTGAACAGTGACTCCCAGTTCTCCCCTGCCCTGAGCTTTTGATAGCCTCAAACCCATTGCCCATCTCTGAACTTGCCTTTCTGGATACTCTCTGGAGTCCTGCCTTGAGTCTGGCTTGTAGCATATTTCTAAGGGTCATTCAGATTGGAGAAGAACTCAAGGTATCTTAAATGAGTGACTTGAGCATAGGCGTCTGTTGGACAATCAAGAGGGGATTAGAAAGGCAAGGAGGCAATGCTGGGCTAGCGAGATGGCTCAGGAACTAACGGTTCTTGTCTCTAAGCTGGATGATCATTGTCTTGGACTCATAGTATAAGAGAGAACTGGCTCCCACCGTTGTCCTCTGACTGACACACACAGGATATCCACATCCACCCACCTACCCACCCAATACATAAATGTTAAAAAAAAATGCTAGGATTGCTCTAATTTTCCCCCTAATATTTTTCCTGTTTATGTTGTTTATACACATGTTTAAAAAAATCTTCTTTATTATTATTAAACTGTCTTATTTATTTACATTCCAAATGTCACCTCCCTTCCTGGTCCTCCCCCCCTGAGTTCTTCACCCCTCCCCCTCTCTTCCCCTCCCCGCTCTGTAAGGGTGCTCTCCCACCTGCCAGCCCACCCCCCCACAAACATCCCTTTTCCCTGGGCATCAAGTTTCCACAGGATTGATCACATTCTCTCCCACTGAAGCCAGACAAGGCAGTCCTCTGCTACACATGAGCCTTGAACCAGCCCACATGCAGTCCTTGGTTTTTGGTTTAGTCTCTGGGTGCTCTGAGGGTTAATTGACTTGTTGTTGTCATTCCATTTTTTGGGGGGGGGCGGGAACAAGGTCTCTCTATGTGGCCTTGACTTGCCTGGACCTTGTTGGGTAGACCAGCTGGTCCTAAGCTCATATCTCTGCCCCTGAGTGCTGGGACTAGAGGATTGTATGCCACCACACCCATCCCTCCAAAAGTTTTTATTTGTGTATGAATGTTTTGCTTGCTTGTTTCTACGTGCACTCCTGTGCATGTCTGACCCATAGAGGCCAGAAGATGGCACTGGATTCCCTGGAACTGAATTTAAGGATGGTTATGAGTTTTAATCCAACCCAGGTCCTCTCAAGAACAGCAAGTGTTCTTAGCTGCTGAGGTATCTCTCCCTCCTCCTCCCTCCCTCTCTTCCTCTTCCCTGCCTCTTTTGTTCGTTCTATTGACAGTGCTCCAAAGGTAAGCTATGGCCTTGTTGTCGACGTGAGGCACGTGCTCTCCTATGCAACTGTTTACAGCACTGTGCTTTAGCAGATTATTCTTGTGAGATGTGCTGAGCAGCAGCCCAGGTCTGGGAAGTAAAAGAAGTTGATGTGAGACCCTAGAAGTTTCGAAGATGAAAATGAGACAGCTGTGTGGATCTGCACTTATCTCTCGGGGGGCGGGGGGGGGGGATTGGTCAAGCAGATGGTGGCCACTGTGTCAGAAACAGAAATCCCAGGCCCGAGAGATGGCTCAGCAGGTCAAGGTGCCTGCTATCAAAATGGACAACTTGAGTTCCATTCCCAGGGTCTATATGGTAGAGAGAATGAGTCTCTACAAGCAGTCCTCTGACCTCCACATGTGTGCACTGGCAAGCACACCCCTGTACACACACATAATAAATAACTAAATTGTAAACCAAAAGAAATAGAAGTGATTTGATATTGATGGCAATCAAATCGTAATCACATCCACCCCACTCCTCCTCTCCCTCCTCCTTCCTTGTCTTACCCTCTCCTCCTGCTCTCTGCTCCCTCTAGTGCCTTTCAGTGTCAGAAGCTAATAGGAAACAACCGGCCACATGGGTCTTGGTGTAAGGTCATGGGTGTGGACTCCAGTCAAGGCCTCATCAATAAGGGATTAGTTTAATGAACTGGCTGGGTTGATGGTGACCTCATTTCTTATAATTGATCACTGTAAGGACAACTTCATAAGCAGATGAAATGCTTTCCTCCCCAATAACCAAGTAATTAGAATGAAGGTGGACTCATTTTCGTGTGCATTTCTCAAAGCTGGAAGCACCATCAGTTTTCTTGGGTCTCTTGTTGAATTTAGGAATGAACTTGGGGTTTGAGTTTCCTTTCTAGTGACTAAACTCTGGACATCCATGAGTAGAAATTTCTCATAGATAAAGTGGCCTTTGCCTTTGTCTCATATACTCTGTGCATTTCTTGTATGGATTCCAGGTCATTTGCTATGATATTTGCTATAAGGTGCCCTGTCAACCTGGCTCCTCTACTTCAGCCTTGACTGCTGATGAACCAGTCAGTATTGATTGGGATACGCTGTACAACACAGGGCCTTCCAAATATGACTGACTTATGACATTTACTCTGGGAGCCATCAAGTGGAGAATCCAGATTTCAATAATCATACAACCCACAGCTCCATTTATTTTATTGTTTTTTCTTTTATTTGATATTTTATTTATTTACATTTCAAATGTTATCCCCTTTCCCGGTTTCCTCTAGGGAAACCCCCTATTCTATGCCCACTCCTCCTGCTTCTGTGAGGGTGCTCCCCCCCATCTACCTCCTCCCTCCTCCCCGCCCTGGCATTCCTCTACACTGGGGCATTGGGCCTTCGCAGGACCAAGGGCCTCTCCTCCCACTGATGCCCGACAAGTTCAGCTTCTGCTGCATATGTGGCTGGAGCCACGGGTCCCTCCATGTGTACTCTTTGGTTGGTGGTTTAGTCTGGGGGGTCTGGTTGGTTGATAGTGTTCTTCTTATAGGGTTGCAACTCCCCATCAGCTCCTTCAGATCCTTTTCCAACTCCTCCATTGGGGACCCCACTCTCAGGCCTGTGGTTGGCTGTGAGCACTCCTCTTTGTATTTGTTAGGTTCTGGCAGAGTCTCTGAGGAGACCCCAATATCAGGATCCTGTCAGCAAGCGCTACTTGGCATCTGCAATAGTGACTGGGTTTGGGGTCTGTATATAGGATGGATGCCCGCGTGGGGCAGTCTCTGGATGGCCTCTCCTTCACTCTCTGCTCCACTCTTTTTATCTCTTCCCACGAGTATTTTGTTCCCCCTTCTAAGAAGGACCAGAGTATCCACACTTTGCTCTTCCTTCTTCTTGGGCTTCATTTGATCTTCGGATTGTATGTTGGGTATTCCAAGCTTCTGGGCTAATATCCACTTATCAGTGGGTGCATACCTTGTACATTCTTTTGTGACTGGGTTACCTCACTCAGGATGATATTTTCTAGTTCCATCCATTTGCCTAAGAATTTCATGAATTCATTGTTTTTAAGAGCTGAGTAGTACTCCATTGTGTATATATACCACAGTTTCTGTAGCCATTCCTCTGCTGAGGGACATCTGGGTTCTTTCCAGCCTCTGACTATTATAAATAGGAGTGCTATGAACATAGTGGAGCATGTGTCTTTATTGCATGCTGGAGTATCTTCTGGGTATATGCCCAAGAGTGTGATGGCTGGGTCCTCAGGTAGCGCTATGTTCTTCATGGTTTTAACTTTTTTAGTTTATTTGATATGTCACAAAATTAGCATATGATTTTAAAGTTTAATGAAGTTGGACTTCATGCTGAATTGGGGGCGCTAACCCTGAGACCTTTGGAAATGGATTGTTTGTGAATGAAATTTAAATACCATAAATTCAAATTAATCCTAGGTAGAAAAAATATATTGGTGTGTGTGTATGTGTGTATGCATGTACATGTAAATATGTAAAATACGTACATGGTGTGTGTTTCTGTGTGTGTCCATATACAAAGGGGTTCCATCTCAGATATTCCTCGGAGACATCTACTTTTATTTTTGTTTTGAAAAGTGGCTTCTGTCTTGGACCTAGGGTTATCCAATTAGACTAGACTGGTTGACCAGCAAACCCAGGGATTTGTCTGTCTCTGCTTCTTTAACCCTGACATTGCAAACTCATACCCCCATGCTGAACTTTTAATTGTTGCTGCTACGTGTACGTGTGTGTACATTTAAGTACATATTCTCAAGTGTGTAAACACAACCTGCTAGTCTATATAATTTTTCTTGTATGTTTCAGGGCTGGCCATTTGGTATTGGTTCACTAATTAGTGTGCTTGTCCCGGGGGAAGTATTTCTCTTGTTCTCAGTGTCCTGAGTGGCCTGTAGCTGTTTGTGCAGTATCTGAGGCCTCTAGAGCTTACCCTCATCTACAATGGCATGCCTATCAGGGTCATACTAATTTAGGTCACATTTAGGCAGTCATGTTGGTAAGATGTCATGGGCGTAACTTCTGATGTCTCTAGGAGACTCACAGCAAACTTCTCTTACCTCTGACCTTTGTAATCTCTCCACCTCCTCTTTCATAATGATACCCAGGCCTAGGATGCAGTTGTGTTGTAGATGTAACAATTGGGCTTTACGACTCTGCATTTGGTTAGTTGTAGTTTTCTATAATGGTCTCCATCTGCTGCAAAGAGAGGTTTTCTTGATGAAATGTGTGAATTTCACTTATCTGTGGGGATAAGGATAAGTATTTAAAATGTAGTTAGGGATTATGCTAGTTTAGCCCATGCCTGACTATTTTGCATCGGTGCCAGGGATCAAACCCACCTGCTTACATCCATATTTATTTATTTTGTATTGATTTTTTTGTGAGTTTTCCATCATGAACCCCAACCCTACTCATCTCCCCATACTTTCACATCTGCCCTCTGCCCTCTGCCCTCTGCCCTTGCAGCCTCCCCCACAGAAGAGAAAACAAGACAAAGCATAGAAAACATCTCCTCAGAGAAGCCATAATGTGTCACAGTGTGTCCCACAGCATACATTTCTGTCCACACATCTTTTCTTGCACATGTTCATTTCAGTGAGTCCTTGGTCTGGTTGGAGGCCTCTGGCTACACCATCAATACTGGATCCTCACCAGGACTCCTGCCAGTTACCCTGTTGTTCCCGTGTCTTAGTCAGGGTTTCTTTTCCTGCACAAACATCATGACCAAGAAGCAAGTTGGGGATGAAAGGGTTTATTCAGCTTACACTTCCACACAGCTGTTGATCACCAAAGGAAGTCAGGACTGGAACTCAAGCAGGTCAGGAAGCAGGAGCTGATACAGAGGCCATGGAGGGATGTTCCTTACTAGCTTGCTTCTCCTGGCTTGCTCAGCCTGCTCTCTTATAGAACCCAAGAGCACCAGCCCAGGGATGGAACCACCCACAAGGGGCCCTCCCCACTTGATCACTAATTGAGAAAATGCCTTACACCTGCATCTCATGGAGACACTTCCCCAACGGAAGCTCCTTTGTCTGTGATAACTCCAGCCTGTGTCACGTTGACACACGACACCAGCCAGCACATTCCGTGTCATGGGGATCCTGCAGCACCGAGTCAGATGAACTGACCCTTTCATGCACTCCAGTAGCTCATAGATGGGATAGATTTTGGGGTGGCTCAACTCAAAGCTCTGGCTCTGGGTCTGGGTGGTAGCTGAGTTTGTCAGTCCACCAGCTCTTCTGCATCCTCACCACCAGGGTGCGCTCTCCTGCACTGCCATGGCTAGCTTACCCAATGCTGTCTGTAATCGGCAGGAGGCAGAGTCAGCTCTCCTGCTCTTACGACCCTGGGACCAGCTCTCTGGACTGGTGAGGGGTGATGGGGTGGAGAGCATTACCCCCATATCTAAGCCAATTCACTACAAACAAGTGGCTGTATGAACCTTTCCTTGCTTTTACCCTCGGGGCTGGCTCACCTGCATTCTCCCCCATCCCCACCTCTCCCAAACCCCCTCCACTCTCCCCCCACCACTAGAACTAAGGCTACTGAGGACCATGTCTGGGTCCACGGTCACGCAGCAGCAGGCTCCTGTATCAATGTCTATGCCTCATATTACCACCAGAGACCACGTGGACATCTCCGGTTTTGTTTGGTTGCAAGGATAAATTTCAAATTAAAATTAGCTCCATTTAGTTATTTAAATATTTCTAACACTCACTTTTCAGTGCTGAGATAAAGCCCAGTATTTGTGCATGTTAGATAATAAATAGCCTAGACAAACAGCTGTACTTGGCTGTTTTTTAAAGTGGGGTGGTGGTGGTGTAAACTAATCCCAGCATTCAAGAGGTGAGATGGGGGAGGGGTGTCTCTGAGTTCAAGGCCAGCCTGGTCTACAGAGTAAGTTCCAGGACAGCCAGGGTTACATAGAAAAACCCTGTCTTGAACCTTCCCCTGAATTTTATTAATTGAATTAGTTTTAGATAATTTCCCACATACGCACAATACTCACTGCTTTCACTGCCCACCGACGGCCCTTTCCTACCACCCCTCCCCCACCTCCGCCTCTCCATGCAAAAATGTCTTTTTCACTCTCAGGTCTCCTCCTTTTGTTTTGTGACCCACTGACTGGCTATGTGACCATGGATTTGGAGCCATCTGCTGGAGTCTGGTGGGCTCACCAGTGGCTAGACAACTGAGGACACCAAACTGGTTTTGCAAAGGGTCAGATGGTATTTTCAGTTTCTAGGCCATGTGCTGACTGGTATAATGGGCTGTGTTTCCTCTTGTAGGATGAAGGCAGATATAGACACTGTGTGAATGAGTGAACACGACTCTGTTCCGATAAAGCTTTGTTTATTGTATGGCTGCAGCCTGGGTATAGCAGTGGGCCATAGTTCTTTGACCCCTGCAAGGCTCCAGAATGGTGAGGTGTTTGACCTGTGAGTTGGTATGCAGAATGTGTATGTCATCTACACTTGGTTGGCTCTGTATGGTCATAGTTGCTTTGGTTACATGCTCTACGATTCTATAGATAAATCCCCAACCACACCATAGCCATGGCTGTAGCACAGATCAGGACCCTAAGATGACCCTACACAGACCTTCTTAGTTAGAAGGTTGAACTGGATCGGCGATGATCTGTGAAAGCAGTGGAAGAAAGGACGCAACTCAGTGCTGGAGTGTTTGCCTAGAATGCACAGGACCCTGGGTTTTTCCTCCAAATCACTAACAGAGAAGCCTTAAAAAATATCTCATTAGGCCTGCTCCACAGGAGGGCACTGTGCTTATAACCTGATCAAAAACAACAGCTGGAGAAGTCACAGGACCTGGGAAAGCCTCCTTTGGTTGTTTGCCGAACTGTCTTCTTCAAGAGTTATGTTTCTACCCATAGACCAGTGCTTCTCACAGCCAGAGAAACCTCATTCTGCAGCAGCTGCAGTTAATGCATCGACTCCGAACTTTTCAAACTGCTGAACCCTGAATGGCACATCTATATCAGCACCCCTCCCCCACGAAGATCATGGACCTTCATATAAAAGGGCAGGGGGAAGAGAACTGGGTGGTGGTGGTGCAAAATTTTAATCCCAGCACTCACGAGGCAGAGGCAAGGAGTGCTCTATGAGTTCGAGGCCAGCCTGGTCTACAGAGTTCTAGGACAGCAAAGACTCCAGAGAGACCCTGTCTAGGGGAACAAAAAGAGAGGCATGTGTGGAAAGAGTGTAAGAGCTGGGGGAAGGGGAGGAGTGCTACGAATGGCCGTTGGACTCATCAAGCCACAGCTATGGTCCCCTGCACAGGGACACACCAACAAGATTGGTCAATATTCCAACAGGCATCCCTAACCAGACTCAGTAAATTATTAACAAAAAAGGAGAGGACACAGAGGGGGGTGTGTCGGGGGATCCCAGGAGAGTTGGGAGGGGTAGCTGAGTCGTATATAAGCAAGATACGTTGTTTACCTGTATAACATTCTCTCTCTCTCTGTCTCTGTCTCTTTCTCTCCCTCTCTCTCTCTCTGTGTGTGTGTGTATGTGTAGTATTTCAAAACAGGATTTCTCTGTGCAGTCCTGGCTGTCTTGGAACTTGATCTGTAGACCAGGCTGGCTTTGAACTCACAGAGATCCATCTGCTTCTGTCTCCCAAGTGCTGGGATTAAAGGCATGAACCACCAGCTGGCTGAAAATGTCAATTAATAGATAAGAGATTCCATCTTAAAAAAGTCTTCTTAAATATGAACAACATGCCTATACCAATAGACAGGTCTAACGTCCTGGATGCTGAGAAGAGAAGCTTTGAGAATATGTCTGAATTTAGTAGGTGAGGAAGTAGGATTGATTAGTCATGCCTGCCGGGAGGGCACCAGGATAGAAACAGTGGCATGTCTGTTAAACATGGTTTTCAGCCTTCCTAATGCTGCGACACGTTAATACAGTTCTTCATGTTGTGGAGACTCCTGACTATAAAATTATTTCATCACTGCTTCATAATTGCAATTTTGCTACATTATGAATAATAATGTAAATATCTGGCATCCAGGCTATCGGATATGTGACCCCTGTGAAAAGATCATTCAATGTCCAAAGGAGTTAAAACCCACAGGTTATGTAACAAGATTTTCTTCAACATGTAGCTTTGACAAAGCATGCCTAGATATCCCCTTGGAAAACATAGAACATATTAGCCATCTGGTATGTAAGTGTGACCTGTAATTTTAGAAATGCTAACATCTACTTATATGTAAGGGTCAGGATAAGGGTCCCGATTCTCCTTTCATGGTAAAGTCACATGTAGCTAGCTACTGGGAAAAACCGAAAGCAAACTCATAACTTCTTCTATTGTTCCCCTAAGGGAGGCTCAGAGCAAAGATTCTAACATATTTCTTGCAGAGTTTGGCAGATGTTTTATTGAATTCTCATTACACCAATCAAAGGTAATTGTAGCATTTTGTTGTGTAAGAGGCAGCAGCATAAGCTAAAGAGAATAATAGGAGTGGAGTCAGTGGGGAAAGGGAAGAAAGAGAAGGGGACAGGCATGTGGGAGACCTAAGGTTGGAGAACCGGTCACTTGGGCAAAGGCCCAGAGGCAGAGGGGAGAGGGTGCTAGCGTTTCTGGAAGAATGAATTCATAGTAAAGGAGATGACTTTATCTGAGAGCTGACTGGATGGAGTTATAAAATATGAAAAACACAGATGTAGGGTTTGCCTTTGGCCTCTAATGATAGTGCTCTCTGGGTCTCCTCTAGGCTTCCAGAGACACCTCTTCCATAGAAATTTATACCAAGGAAGTGGGGGTCACTACTGTGAAAGATATGGCCATTTGGCTTTTATGATTTGGACCTGTTTTGTGGGAGGGATGGAAGGCTTCCGGTATAGTGGGCTGGAAAAGCTATTGGAACCTGGCACTAGATCTGTTTTGTGGTAGTCGAGGCCTAGCTCATAGGGTTTTGGAGAGGAATAAAAACTCTACCAGGAACAAAGAAAAATATCCATAGATATTTTGACTAAGAATTTGCGTGTGTTAGTCATGCTTGGGCTGAAGAAGCTTCTGAGATCATCAAAGAGGTCAGTACCACCGATACGAACGACATCTTTGTCACTGGGACAGGCCCTTCGGAATAAGATTAGCAGCTGTTCTAGTCCTTTGGGTTTTTTGGTGTGACTGTTTCATACTCCAGTTCTTTGATTCTGAATATTGATTCTGCGATGTCACTCACAGTTGCACTTCCTGCCTTGACTTCTTCATAATGGCAAATCCTAAGCTAAGCATGAGAGACACGAATATGATATCTAAATAGCTTTGGTCTCAGGGCCCGCTGTATCTTTTAGAGTGTTCTAGAGAGAATCCTAGAACACAGGTTATGCAGAGAGATGAGGAAGAATTCTGGCTGTGGCAGAGTTTGAGATCATCCAGGCTGAGCCTTGAGGGTACTGAGGAAGAGAAGAGAGACAGGTGGGGAAGCCATTTTAAAGTCAGCTGGAGGCATGTGAGGAGTGTATGAGCTATGGAAAGAATCCCAGGTAAAGGTCAAGAAAAGGAGGAAGCCAGGACAGCTTGGGAAGAGAGACCAGAAAGAAAAGACCCATCTTAAGCTGTGAGTTTTCATAATGACAGACATGGCCATGAACACTTGGAAGACAACATGGTGATCTTTCTTCCAGCCTAGTCTTTAAATTCCATAGTAATGACCTTAGCTGGAGGTTATTGGAAGTTTCTAGGAATTGTTCAGAAAGCTACTACCTCTGAAATAGGAATGACTATTCATTTTCCGTTGAGTCATAGGAGGAAGAGTAAGGCTTGGTGAAGAAAAAGAGCAGAACATTAGCTATAGGAAGGCAACGTGAGGCTGTGTTAACAGCCAGGCATGAGGCTGTGTTAACAGAGCCAGGCGTGAGGCTGTGTTAACAGAGCCACGGAGTCCAGCCAGAGGAAGGCAGTGCTAATGTGCTCTGGTTGGCTGCCTTGCTCTGAAACTGACACGGACAAAGGGCTGTAATAAATGAAGAATCCAGTAACCATCTTTGAAGACTGGTGCGAACAGAGAAAACATCTGCAGGAAGGCCATCACTGCTCTTTTATTGCAGATAGAGCTTCTTCCGGAGGGTGCTTTGGACTTCAGGGTTCACTTTCCTTGGTTTTCCCTCCTGCATCACCTCCGTTTTTGCCATAAGTCGGGTGACCTGTAAAATAGGTGTGGTCAACTATGGAGACTGCCAGGGAGGCTGGTGTCAAGAGAGCATGGGGATGAGGTTGCAGGGAAAGGCAGATTGGTATCCATGTTTCGAGATATTAATTGTCCTCTGGTATTCCATAGGTTCTGTGCAATCATTGGATAGCTAGTTGGTGTGTCTACATGTGCATGTTTGTTCCTGTCATGCATGTAGCAGCTGTTTGAGAGGGGTGACATGGGGATGTCACCTCCCATAACTCTCCACCTTGTTTTATTGAGGTAGCGTCTCTCATTGAACGAGATTTTGATAGACTATCTGGGCCTCCACATGCATGTACAAACACGCACACACACCCATCTGTCCCCACATA